>NW_004444264.1:113561-114482 GCF_000243295.1 Trichechus manatus latirostris
AGTTTATTTCCTAGGTTGGTATCTGGCTGGTATGATCCTGCATCCTAGATTCAGCCTGTGGTCTGATGTTGTTTGTTCTCAGACCAAAGGACTCCCTTTAAGAATTCTTGTTAGTTTGGTTTGCTTTTTACATAGTCGCTTAATTTCTGTTTATCTGGAAATGTCCTAATTTCACCATCATAGTTGAAAGAGAGTTTGCAGGATATATTATTCTTGGCTGGCAATTTTTTCTTTCAAGGTGTTCTATATGTCGTCCCAATGCCTTCTCACCTGCATGGCTTCTACTGAGTAATCCAAGCTTAGTCTTATTGTTTCTCCTCTGTATGTGACTTCTTGTTCTTCTCTAGAAACTGCTAAATTTCTTATAATTGTTCTCCTTAAAAAGTCATTAGCATAATAATGAAGTTCTGTTACCAGCACAACTAGTCCCCTTGCTCATAATGTGGCCTTAACTAAAAACCTTAACTGAAATTTGTTGAATTTTCACTGTTTTAGAGTCTAGAACCTAGACTCACTTTATTTCTGAGATCGAAAAACAAAAGTATTCCTCATTTCTGTAATTTAACTCTCCTACTGACCTGCAGAGTTTTCTCTAAGTTTACCAACTTAACTCATTTTATTTCACATATCTAACCATGATATGTCTTTCACCTATATGATAGATTGGCCTCATAACCCCCCTCTAAAATTCCTCTAAATACTCTCTACCCAAAAATTTTAAGCATCTGAAAAATAAGATTGATAGGCATTGAGAGCTGTGGCAGACTGTATGTTAAAAAAAAAAATTAAGGATAAATACTCATAAACCTAATCAAAAATAAAAAAATTAATACAACTGTTAAGTCTAGGAAAAAGAAAAAAACTGCCAAAGAACAGTATTTATAATCACAGTTTAAACTTGTCTCTGCAGAGAATAAAGGC
>NW_004444264.1:115852-117709 GCF_000243295.1 Trichechus manatus latirostris
CACTTAGAGACCTGTCTTATAAACAGAATGATATAATTTGTGATCTTTTATGTATATCTTCTTTCATTTAGCATAAAGTTTTCAAGATTCATTGGTGTTGTATCAATACTTCATTCCTTTATATGACTGAATAATATTCCATTGTATGGATATACCACTTTTCTTTATCCATTCATCAATTGATGGTCATTTATGTTAATTCATATTTTGACTATTATGAATATTTCTGCTATAAACATTTGTGTACAGGTTTTTGTGTGGGCATGTATTTTTGAAGCTCTTGGGTATATGCCTAAGAGTGGAATTGATGGGCCTTATGGTAAGACTATGTTTAAATTTTCTAGGAATTATCAAAACATTTTCCTAAGTGGCCACACCATTTTGCATTCTCACCAGCAATATTTGAGGGTTCTGGTTTCTCTACATCTTTGTCTTGTTACTGTCATTTATTATTGTCTGATTTTCATATCTTCTTTGGAGAAATTTCTATTCAATAAGTCTCCCAGCCTTTACCAAGGTGCTCTATGAGTATGTTGGACATGCTTTTAACACTCAGCCAGGCAGTTTACATCTCTGTCTTAGCTTTCACTTCCTGCTTGTATAGAGTGTCAAAGTTAGCCAAAAGTAAAAAAAAAGGGCCTTCTCAAATCTTTCTTGAGTATGCACATAGTTCTGGGCATGCACATAGCTGTATGCATGTGCACTGACTTCTAGATTCCTGGGAATATGGCTCATCTTTTTAAGCACCTATGTCAAACCCCAGATTTTTGGAAATAATATGCTGCCATAACAAAAACCTAAAATACATGGCACTGGCTCAGCAAACAGGGATAAAACAGATATTGCAGGCTGGAAAGCTATGAGCCTGACTATGTCATGGCCAAATATTTTAAACTGTCACCTGCAATAACATTCCCAGGCTTGGAGATGAAAATAGTTAGAACGTTATAGTGTACCAAAAGGTCCTTAATGCTTTTGGCAAGGTATTATAAGGAAGAGTTGAGTCTCGTCAAAAACTGACATGCAGAAATGAGAGTTCTACAAGAGAGAATTTCTCTGTCCTTGGCTTCAATCTGTACAGCTCAGTAATTTTTAGTAGACAAGTTTGGAAAAATCAACTACTCGTTCACCACAAAGAGTAGGAAATAATGCTCCAGGTCTTTCTCAAACATTACTCATTATGACTTCTCAACCATAAAAATGGAAGTTAGCCTAGTGATAAAGATCAATAAAAGGAATGTCTTGCCCCCTTAGCCTATTTTTTCATATAGTCACCACTAAAACGAGGAAGAGAAGGGATAATCCTGGATCAGAAGCCAGTATATAATGCAGGCTTAGAGAACTATGTTCAAAAAATAGCTTCAATGTGGTTAATGACACATGAAAATTACTGGAACTGAATTAACCTTAAGCCAAGTAAGTTTTTAAGAAAACTATATTGTCAAGGAAACATCCAGCTGGACCTTCAAAAACTGTGTGATTGTGAGTTCTAAAGTTATTCCTGAATGCTCATCTATGCATCAACAGGGAGTGGGCTGCAAGGGTTATACAGCTACCACAGAGGGACTACTCTGTAATGCCCACTTCAGTATGGCCATGGAAACTAATGAACAATAAATAATTTTTACAGGGCTACATCAGGGGTCACGAATAACAAGAGAAAAAATTATTTCTTTCCAAAAGCAGAACAAGGGACTAATAAACTCATTTCATTGCCAGGGAAGAGAGTCCTTTTAATTTCTCTTCAGCAGTATTTCATTGATATGAACTATTAACTACAATGGTACTTACTCTTCCTTTTTCCAAATGGAAAGCTATTTTTGCATTTATTGTGCATCTACTCTCTCTTAGTGGGGG
>NW_004444264.1:118491-120546 GCF_000243295.1 Trichechus manatus latirostris
TTTGCTTACTGCTTTTGCCTTGCCAAACTGTAAATGTTTCTGTGTTAAAAGCTTACTTGATTCATATCCTTTTGCATTTCTATTATGGCTATTTCTCCAAGCTGACTCTACTACTTGTTGTTGTTAGGTGCTGTCAAGTCTATTTTGACTCATAGCAACCGCAAGTAACAGACTAGAACTGTCCCATTGGGTTTTCTAGGCAGTAATCTTTATGGGAGTAGATCCCCAGGTCCTTCTCCTGCAGAGCTGCTGGGTGGGGTCAAACTGCCAACATTTTGTTAGCAGCTGAGCACTTAACTGTTGTGCCACCAGGGCTCCTTTAATACCAATATAAAGTCACCTTTTTGCTACTGTCTACATGCATCTTGGAGCCCTGGTGGCAAAGTGGTTAAGAGCTTGCTGCTAACCAAAATGTCAACAGTTGGAATCTACCAGCAGCTCCTTGGAAACCCTATGGGGCAGTTCTGCTCTGCCTTATAGGGTCACTGTGAGTCAGAATCAACTCAATGGCAACAGGTTTTATATGCAGCTTAACTTTAGACCATTCTTTTATGCAAGAAATACTTATTCAGGATTTATTATGTACCAGACACTAGCTTTGGAATACTAAAGAGTCTCATGGAACTTATATTCTAATAGAGAAGACAGATAAACCAAGAAAGGAAGGAGGGAAGGAAGAAGAGAAGGAAGGAAGGAAAAAAGGAAGGAAAGAAGGGAAAAAGAAAGAAAAGAAAAAACAAAGAAGGAAGAGGTATGAAGAAAAATAAAATAGAAGAAAGTGCTTGATAACTACTGGAAAAAGTGTTCATTCATAGAGTGTCTCTGGGGGGTTGTCTTGACTATGTGATACGTGAGCTGAGCAGTGTTATTACTGAAGTGAGGGAGTCAGCCTTGTGGACACTTTTTGTAAAATGTGGTCCAGTTTGAGGAATAGTAAGGCCAAAGTTCTTCAGAAAGAAGAATGTTTAGTATATTTGATAAAAGATTGGCTAGAGTATAGTGAATAGAAGGGCCTGGGGCTTAAGTCGGAAGGATGTGTTAGTCAAATTTTTCCAAAAAAACAGAACGAATGGGATAGACGATTGACCAGTAGATAGACAGATATATAGATAGACAGACAGACAGATGATAGGTAGGTAGTATTTATTTTAAGGAATTGTTTCATGCGACTGTGGGGGCTGGCAAGTCTGAAATTTGTAGGACAGGTCGGCAGGTTGGAAACTTGGTAAAAGTTAATGCAGTCTTGAATTAGAATTTTTTCTTCTCTAGGAAACTTCAGTCTTCTTACTTAAGACCAACTGATTTGATGAGGCCCACCCACATTATCAAGGGTTAACTCTTTTACTTCAAGTTAACTGAATGTAGGTGTAATTCACTTCTGCAAAATACTTCTACAGCAGCATCTAGATTAGTGTTTCAAGAAATAACAGAGTACCATAGCCTAACCAGTCATGAGTCTCTGTGGTGAGGTGGTTAAATTACTGGGTTGCCAACCAAAAGGTCAGCAGGTCAAACCCACTAGCCCCTTCACCGGAGAAAGATGTGGCAGTTGGCTCCTGTAACAATTTACAGTCTTGGAAACACTATAGGGCAGTCGGAATCGACCTAAGGGCAGTGGGTTGGTTTGGTTTGGTTTTATAGCCTAGCCAAGAGAAGCCCTGATGGTACAATGGTTAAGCGTTGGCTGTTTACAGAAAAGTAAACAGTTGGAACCTATTAATGACTCCATGATAGACAAGACCTGGCAATCTGCTCCCATAAAAATTTCAGCCTAAGAAACCCTATGGAGAAGTTCTGCTCTGTCATATAGGGTCACTATGAGTTGGAATCTACTCAACAGCACACAACAATAATAACATAGCCTAACCAAAGGGGCCTGGTGGTCCAATGGTTAAGCTCCTGGCTGTTATTACAAAGGTCAGCAATTGGAACCCACCAGTGGCTCCAGAGGAGAAAAGACCTGGTGATCTGCTCCTGTAAAGATTACACGTTAGGAAACCTCATGGGACAGTTCTACTCTGTCGTATAGGGTCTCCAGGAGTTAGACTCTGCTCA
>NW_004444264.1:122853-124311 GCF_000243295.1 Trichechus manatus latirostris
GTAAATGAAAAGATGAGTCTTTTCAGTTCTTTCTAAAGGTCACCATGTTGAAGTTCATAGTAACCTTTAATTTGTGAGTCCCAAAGTGCCAGAAACACCCATGTAGTATAAACCGAGATTTTTCTTTATTTTGTTATCTAGTATTAATCAATAAATTTCACATTTTCAAATACACATATTTAAAAATCAAAGAGAGCATGTGTGTTTGATATTAGGAAAAAAAAACACTCAAGTGAGATTCTGTATCAATCAAGAAGCTATGATGGAAAAATTGGCTTCTTTTCTACTCTTATATTAAAAATCGCAGATGACAGCACAATACTTAGCATATATTTTTATTTGTTTATAATTCACTTGGATGCAGAGTATATTATGTAGTATATTATATAAGTATATAATAGTACCTTCAAGCACACTGACATGGTTAAAGTTATACAACAGATCACAAAGGTGGCACAACTGCTAAACAATAAAAGATTAACCCCAAAATAGAAGAGTGTTGATTTAACAAGGTTATTAAAATACACTATGAACAAAATTCAGTCAAATAGCAAACAGACAAAAATCTCTGAAACACATATGACTTCATATATTTTAATACATAAAATCTTTGTCAATCAGAATAATTAAAAAAAGTAAATAACAAAGGAAAAAAAGAAGAATTGAAAAGATTTTAACACCAAAACTATACATCAAATTTGTCTGCATCTGTCAGTTTGCACCCTAGTCCTAATCATCGTATTTTTTTCTCTCCTGAACTACAATAATAGCTTGTTAACTCTTCTACTAGTTTCTAGTCTTGCTTCTTTCTAATCAATCAATCACCCACATAGCAGCCAAAGTGATCATCTTAAAACATTAGTTTGATCATGTTCCTTCCCAGTACTTCAAATGTTCAGTTGCTTACACTGCCTTTAGAACAAAACCAAAATTCCAAGGCATGGCTAAAAGATCCTTTATGAGTTTGATCCTATAAATCACTCTGATTTCTTCCCCTGCCACTCAGCTTTACTCTAGCTGGCTCTTCTCTAGCTATATCAGTCTTCTGCATGTTCAGTGAACACTCCAAGCTTGTTCCTATTTTAGGCTTATGAACTTTCTTTGGAAAACTTTTTCCTAACACTAGCACCTGACTTACAAACAGAATTCGAGTCTCCATTTCAATACAAAAGGAATCCTGGTAGCGCAGGGTTTAAAAGTTCTTCATTCTACCAGCCACTTCTCACAGAAAGATGTGGTAGGCTGTTTCTGTAAAGATTTACAGCCTTAGAAACCCTATGGAGCAGTTTTACTCTATCCTATAGGGTAGCTATGAGTTGGAATCGACTTGATGGCAGTGGTCTAGTTTTTGATTTAAATCTACTGAGTTCATTCTCATTCCAGGGACTTGTTTTTGTTGTTGTTACTTGCTGTCAGTCGGCTCTGACCATAGTGACCTTATGTATAATAGAATAAAAC
>NW_004444264.1:126104-127429 GCF_000243295.1 Trichechus manatus latirostris
CAAACTGTTAATGATTTCTTAAGAGCTCAGGCTACTAACCAAAAGGTCAGCAGTACGAATCCACCAGCCGCTCCTTGGAAACTCTATGCGGCAATTCTACTCTGTCCTATAGGGTCGCTATGAGTCGGAATTGACTCCATGGCAACAGGTTGGGTTTGGTTTAGTGTGGGTAGAATGGCAGTTGCAAATCTCCGGGAGCCCCCAGCAAAGGAAAGCCTGAATGTATTTATCAGCCCTTTTGGATCGCCACCGGAAGAGCATGAGACCTGAGGTAGCCTCCTTGGATGGTACACAGATAGGAAACCGTTTGCGCTTCCCAGGCTATACTCACAAGACACAAAAGCTAAAAAGCCACGGGGGGAGGACCCGGAAGTTTTGTGGGCCGGGGCCAGGTATGTGCCCCAGTGCACAGCACCTCACCTGCACGTAAGCTCTAAACATGCACGCTTTGAAAGACTGAATGGAAATAACCAAGTAAAATGAAAGAGTAGGTGATTGAGTCAACACAGACCTACACAGAGTCAAACAAGATTAAAGATCTATATATACTAGCAAGCAATCAAATAAGAGTTAAAACCAAAATGAAAGATTAGCTTGCCTATTTAATTTGCAACACACTTTATAACATACAACACTGGTGGAAGTCTACAGACACAGACACTTTCAGACATTGCTGGGTTAAAATTTGTAATGACCATCAGAAAAATATTCATAAGTTAGAAAAATTGTGGTTAAATTCCTAAATAATGAAGGATTGGCTAAAGAATCAGGTATAACTTCAATGAAATACTGTGCTGCTATACAAATCCATTTTTCAAGAACAGCGGTATGGGAAATTTTTTAAATATTCAGGGCTAAACTTTCCATACTCTTGAACAAAATTTTACAAATAAAAACGCATTCACGCACAGACACACAGACATTGCAAAAATACTGCAAGTATGTAAGGCAAGAGTATGCTAGCCTATTTGTACATTTAGATATTTTACAAATTTTCTACAGTGAACGTGTATGAATTTTTAAATTCTATTATTTGAAACATAAATGTTACATCATGGATGGTCTAACATCTAAAAAGTAAAACACTTGAAAGTAAACTGGCAAGACGAACAAAAAAAGTTATGAAATACTGAGTTCCTCTTATGAGACCCAGTTCTTCAAAGTAATGTTTTAACGTATTTAGTTTCTATTTGGGGTCAGCAGAAGAGAACATTTCAGACTTGAGATGCATTGGCATGTAGGAATAATCTAAGGAACATGAGTTTGACTCATGTAGTTCTGGGTTCAAATCCATCTCCCACCAGAGCCCAGTCTGGCTTCTATGT
>NW_004444264.1:130431-132326 GCF_000243295.1 Trichechus manatus latirostris
TCATCTTAAGGAGTTAGATAAACATTTTACAGCATGTCTCCAATGACATGACCTGAATAAATTACATTGGGTTGATTCATGGAACAGCTATTTATTGAATCCGGCTATGTACTAAGTAATGGGAAACAAAACGATTACAGTACTTTCGCCAATGGGAGTTACTAATTACAATTTTGCTATTATTTTATTACTTTATCAAAATCAAAATATAATGATGAAAACAGATTATTTTGAGAGTTTCTTAAGAGTTCAGGGTCTGATGATGTAATTGAAACCGAGTTGCTACACTTTCAAATCTACACAGATAATGGTAAACAACTATTGAGAGGAAAGTTTGAATGACAAATCAGTTATCTTTTGGTTGCAAATAACAGAAAATATAACTAACAGAGACTTCAGGTCTGGTTCTGGGGCTTAACAAACATCATATAGGACTCTGGGTTCATCCATTCTTACACTTCATCATTCTCTTTTTGTTGGATTTTTTTTCTTTATGCTCTTCCCTCATGGTCTCAAGATGGTTTCCATAGATCAACTACGAAACAAGCACATTCAAAGTCAGGAATCAGGGTGGTGGCAAAAGGAATGTTTTAGTCAGTTTGCTTCCTCGTTTTACCAGTAACTTACACACAACCTCCATAGAAGACTCAACTTTGACTGCCTTAACCAGAACCATAAGAAAATTTAGGAAAATAAGCATCTGGAAAAGGAGAAAAGTATTCCAATAATTAACTTAAATCAATAATGGCTAGACTGACCCCCTTGAGTGGGGCACATTGCCACCCTAATAAAATCAAGATTCAGTAATAAGAAAGTAGAGGAAGAATGCCTTTTAAGTAAACAAGTAACGGGTTCTGCCACAACTATATAGCCCTCCAAATAATGATCTTTATATGCCTTAATAATTCTTGTGCAACTTTTAGGATATCCCATAATTGATTCCATCTCTCTCCTTAATAAACAATATTCTTTGTCTACTGACTTGTCACTCTCAGGTTATATATTTTTTAAAAAGTTTCTCCCATTTTAAAGAAAAAAAACAATTACCCCAATCTAGTGACTGACTCTAGTTCTCTTGCAACTTGTTCTCCTTTCCTCCATGAGCATGCATTTCTAATGTGTAGTTCTCACTCACTGCCTCTGTTCAGTTTCTCCCTTTCACTTCCTAATCCAATTCAGTCCAATCTTTGCTCCCGCCACTGCAATCAACTGTTATTGCAATGGCTAACGGTAGTCAATAATCTTCATATTTCAAATATAATAAACAATTTTATATCTTTATCAAACCTGAGCCCAGTGTGGTGGCGTTTGATAATGTTTACCAGTACCTCTTGCTAAAGTTATCACTTCGTTTGGCTTCTGAAACACTACTACTCCTTGGGTTTTCTTATACCTCTCTGGCTTCGTCTTGTTCATTGTCATGGTTTATGTTTTCTACTTGTGTACCTACTCTGTTAGCCAAGAAAAACCTATGGAGCAGTTATACTCTGTAACACATGACGTTGCTATGAGTTGGAATTGACTCAACAACAGCTAACAACAACAACCTAATCTGTTGATGCGGACTATCAAGCAGGGTATCAAGAGGTTAAAAATTCTCTACCAAATATTCACATATTCTCGAAGGATCATTTCCCACATACCACATCTTAATTGTGAGTGAAAAAAAGATAACTTTACAATGTAGATATATGTGGACACCAACTTAACTAAGTGACATTTATATACTTCTGTCAAAAGATGGTAGAATATGTTAATAAATTTCAAATACAACTTGATGTAATGGATATATTGCTAGAGCATTGCACCCATCGTGCACATAAAACATTTACTAAAATTTGCCATATATTGAGCTATAAAGGCAGCCTCAGCAAATTTCAAACATTTGAAAATAA
>NW_004444264.1:133633-134543 GCF_000243295.1 Trichechus manatus latirostris
CCACCAGGGCTCCTTATCATGACATAGCAGAATTTGGGATTTATTTCAGATACATAGAGTGATTTAACATTTGAAAATCAATGCACTTGTCCACATTAACTGAAAATTAAAGGAGAAAACTTTTATGATCATATCAATACATGCAAAAAAATATTTGAAAATATTAAAAACCTTCATGATAAACACAGAAAAATTAGAAAATGCAAGATAAATTTAATAGAGAATAGTCACCAAAACAAACAAAACTCTAAAGCAAACATTATACTCATTGGTAAAATATAAAAATTTTGCCTCTGAAATTGGGAACAACATGAAAATACACATTATCAAATTTCTATTGAATATTGTCCTAGCAGTCTTAGCCAGTGCAATAAGGCAAGAAACTACATACTATGATTAAGGATTTGAGGACTACAACTTAAATCTTCAGTATTCCCAGTGACATAATTATGTACCCATAGAATCCAAAATAATCCAGAAACTATTACAATTAATAAGTAAAATTATTAAAGTAGCTGGATACTTCATTTTTTATTTGCTTATGGTTGGTATATAGATGCACATTTTGCATTGATTAAAATATGTACCATATATACTGGCATAAAAAACATCCAATACCTAGGAATAAATGCCACAAAATGTGTACAAGACCATTATATGAAAAACTATAAACTAATATTAGGAGAAAGTTAATCTAAATAAACAGAAAAATACACCATGCATATTAATTAGAAGACAATATAATAAAGGTAATAATTTCCCAAATTAATCCATAAATTTACTGTAGTTTCCTCAAATCTAGCAGACGGTTTTATGAAAATTCATAAGCTGATTGTGTTAGGTTGAATCGTATCTTATTGCCGTTTATGAAGGCCCAAAACATTGAATATTAGCAGTTTTCTACAGTTCC
>NW_004444264.1:136122-137412 GCF_000243295.1 Trichechus manatus latirostris
TGATTTTTTTCCCTTTTGCTGTCACTTTGGCTTTGAAAGAAGTAAATCAATACTGTAACTTAAAAAGCCCTGGCACTATTGTTGGTAAATATATTGTATTCAGTTACTTTTACTCACTAAATGTTGCTTAATATAATACCAGACAATTCTTGGCTGCACCAGAAAAAAAAGACGCTATTTTGAGCTGTCAGCTAAGGGCTGGTCTCTTTCAAGATGTAATATATGTTTTATGTATTGCATCTAACCTTGTTATTTGTCAGATTTCATAGACACCTCCTTTCTCCACTCATGTGTGATCTAAGCAGCCTTCTGCAGAGTTAGTGTTATCTTTGCCTCTCCAGTTTACACTCCAGGAAGTTCCACCTTTAATTATTTAATCAAATATATTTCAAATGTCTCATGCAGATGGGCCAAAGCACAGATGACATGCAATCTTTACCACAAGTCAATCTCTCAGAGCCTGTATTTCTTCATCTGCAAAGTGGAAATATTATAATAAAGCCATTTTGTTATTTTGACAATCAAATGAGATAATGCATATGAAAGTATAAACTGTAAAGCCATGTGCAAATGCCAGTCAATTCTGTGTTATCAGTCAAGAAAGTTAAGCAAAGATTGTGCCATAAGAAGGAGGGCAGCGGACCCCCATTTTCCTCCAGTTGACCCGCATTGTCAGCTGTCCAGCGCAAAGGCAAACTTATGTATGGGAGCAAAGGGAGTAGCCACATTAGGCTGCTGACAGCATTTTGAACACACCAGCCACTCCATGGGAGAAATATGTGGCAGTCTGATTCCGTAAAGATTACAGCCTTGGAAACGCTATGGGACACTTCTATTCTGTCCTATAGAGTCAATATGAGTTGAAATTGACTTGACAGCAATGAGTTTTTATATCCAAGAAGGTGAGAGTTTCTGGAGAAAGAATTAAATTATTTAGATGGGTGTCACTACAAATCCATGATACCTGACACCAGAGGATTCCAAACACTCTCTGTTTCTCAAGTGAAATTTCATTCCCAATCACCACAAAGACTGATGCCTCCTCCCCTGGCCTTAAATCTCTACCTTATGCGCTCCCCCCTCACATTCAGCAGATAACCTGTCCCCTCATGTTCTATCTGAACAATACAAGGATGTGGATGTGAAATCTCACAATTTACCACCCTCAAACCTACAAGTGTGCCCCATTCACCATCCTGCCTTCTACATCAGGAAATTCCAGTCTCTCACTTTGTGCCACTGAATTACTGAGAACTGTTTAAACATGTTAAAGCCACCACATCTTAAGGG
>NW_004444264.1:139991-141237 GCF_000243295.1 Trichechus manatus latirostris
AGAGTAGTGAAGGATTTCTTAAATCAGACAAAAAAATAGTCAACTGTACAATTAATACAGTAGCAACAAGAACTTCTAGACAGTAAATTGTATAATAAATAATATTACAAGAAAAGTCACACATTGGATGTTTGCAACACATGAAACTGATAAAGAATTATATCTAGATTTTATAAAGAAGTTCTGCAAAACAAATGAAAAAACACAAAATACTCAAAGGAAAAATTGACAAAGGAAAAAAAAGAGAAGAAGAAAATTATATGGTCACTAAATATAAAATGATATTCAATCTCACAAGTAATTAAGAAAATGTAAATTAAAACCATAACAAATATAATTTCATTCCCATCAGATTGGAAAAATAAATGTCTGATGATGCCATGCTTTGGTGAGGATATGGAAGAAAAAAATAACTTCAGTTACTGGAGGAATGATAAATGGGACAACTGTAGTTGAGAGACAGTCGTATGGCATCATCTGGTAATTTGAAGATGCTTAAAATATTTGATTCAGCAGTTATATTTCTCTCACACATGGTATACACAAGAAATGTACTAGACTATCCTTTGCAGAATTGTTTGTAATGGTAAAAAGTGGAAACAACATAGATGTCTAATGAGGAAAATAGGTAAAATAGGATATATTCAACCAGTGTGATAAAATATAGATGTTAAAATTAACTAACCAAATTTGTGTAGCTTGGATAATTTTCAAAAATATGTGCAATTAGACTCATTTTCTGTAAGATCCATAGACCTAAAAAACATTATGTTAGATATATCTTATGTATGGATAGATATACATGGCGACTAGTAGTACAAAAATACACATGGAAATGGTAAACACTAAATTCAGGGCAGTGGTCACTGGTAAAGGGGAAGGGGAAGAGTATTAGAAATGTTACATTCAGTAGATTGCAAATATATGAGATTTTGTCTTTGCTTTACTAAGAAATAAGTAGATATGAGAAAATGTTAAAAAATTATAAAGCTGAGTGATGGGTATAGACATTTGTCATATTACCTTCATAATTTACTATGGAGTTCTAATATTTCATACTAAAATATAATTTAAAAGAAACTAATGGAAAAAATTAGCCAATATTGTCCTCAAAATACATATTTTGATTTATCTAAAATTAACATGTACTTGCCAGCTGAAGAAATATGTTAAAATTTTCTCTCTCTTTTTTGTGACCCTCCACTATCCTGCTATCTACTTCCCACATAGATGGGTTAGAACCTAG
>NW_004444264.1:142590-148337 GCF_000243295.1 Trichechus manatus latirostris
TTTTCTTTATGTTGAGGTGTAATCCATATTGAAGGCTGTGGTCTTTGATCTTCATCGGTCAGTGCTTCAAGTCCTCTTCACTTTCAGCAAGCAAGGTTGCGTCACCTGCGTAATGCAGGTTGTTAATGAGTCTTCCTCCAATCCTGATTCCCCTTTTTTCTTCATCTAGTCTAGCGTCTTGGATTATTTGCTCAGCATACAGATTGAATAAGTATAGTGAAAGGATACAACCCTAACACACACCTTTCCAGACTTTAAACCACTCAGTATCTCCTCGTTCTGTTCAAAAGACTGCCGCTTGATCTAGGTACAAGTTCCTCATGAGCACAATTAAGTGTTCTGGAATTCCCATTCTTCACAATGTTATCCATCATTTGTTATGATCCACACAGTCGAATGCCTTTGCATAGTCAATAAAACACAAGTAAGCATCTTTCTGGTACCAAACAATAGCTTAGCTAATTACTAAAGAATGTCAGCCTTGAACATTGTACTCTTTAATAAACTGTTTATGTGGGATTAAATTGACAATAGCAGCTCAAAATGTTAGATAAGAAGCTTAGGGGGTAGAGAGTTTATGTTAATGGGGGAGGACCAATTTGGAAAAGGAGGTTGAGAATGGTTGCACAACTCGAAGAACGTAATCAATGTCACTGAATTGTACACGTAGAAATTGTCAAATTGAATATGTTTTTCTCTGTATATTTTCACAACAACAAAAAGAAAATAATTGTTAAAAAAATATAATTTTGTGTAAATGGAGCCCTGGTGGTGCTGTGGTTAGGTATTCAGCTGCTAACCAAAACGTCGGCAGTTCGAATCTACAAGCCTAGCCATTTCTTGGAAACCCTATGGGGCAGTTCTACTCTGTCTTATAGGGTCTCTATGAGTCAAGATCAACTCAACAGCAGTGGGTTTAGTTTTTTTTTTTTTTTTTTTTGGTATAAATATGTCCCAAATATTGCATGGGACACACTTACACTAAAAAAAATTTGTTCATCTGAAATTTAAATTTAACTCGACATTGTATAACAGGCATGGAAATATTTTCTTTCTGAGGCTGATCCCTTATCTTACGCCTACCCTACTCTCCCCACACACCACCACCAGCTGCTGGAAGGCCTAAAATTTCTCGGGTTGACCCTCCTCTTTATCTATTTGGTTTCTGAAAGGCCAAGTCTTTACTTATTGTCTTTAATATAGATTTTATGATGATTGTGCTTTGGTCGTACCTTCTGAGCTACCGTTCAGCCTACTGCATTAGCTGTTCTACTTCTATCTCAACCATATGGCTCCCTATTCTGTTTAGCAGAGGCCATGTCTTTTTGCATTGTTTTGGATAATATTAAAACACAGTTTTCTAAAAGTTTCATTATTTCTAACTAAAAATAATTTTTATATTGTGTAATTTATTTAGTCTTTCCTTTGTAGTATGAAAGTCTATTTTAGAGATTGTAGTTGACTTTTCTCCAGTTAATAGAAGGGCCTCTCCTGTCCTCCCACTCATATACCTCAGTAACAGTTAACGCAGAAGGGTCATTCATCCAACATGCAAAGGTATTACAAGGTCTCCTTGCAAAATTTTGAGCTTTGGAGATTTAAATTTAGAGGATTCAGATGAAACTCTATTACCTAATCAAAATTCAAATGATAAGTAACTAATACAATTGGTAACTATATTGTCAAAAAGAAGCCTTCTTCTAATGTATTTAGACAAGGATAATATTAAGAGTTTGTACCTACTCATGATTTTGAGTGTTTTAAGTATATCTTTACACAAGTTGGTCAACCAGAAAATGCATTAAAAAAAAAATCTGAAATATTTTGGGGAAAAATCCCCAAGGAAACAGAGTAAAATACTGTCTCTGAAAAAACAAATCAAAAGCACTCAGCAAGTATTAGTGTCAGGTGAAAAAACAGTGAATGAAATAGAAATAAACACTCTGATCTCATTGTTCAATCTGAGTGAAATAATAAAACGAGTAGTGTGACTGATGAAAAAGAAACTAATCTTTTTCTTACCTGATTCACCTCTTTGAATCACCCACATGTGAATTTTAAAAAAGCATAGTGTTCTTCGCATGTGAAGCAAAATTAACAGCACTGCTTTATCTTTTTAAAGTCCACAAAAGGCACATTAGCATATTCCATAATTTAACATTTAAAAATTGCTTTGGATTATGTAAGTCTCATATAAAATGAATCCTAATAGGCAAGTACAAGGATGTAATGGGAAGAAACTTGTCTTGATGGTCAGGAGACCTAGAATCTAGCCTAAGACTTGCTACTAACTATGTAAGTTTGGACAATCACCTAGCTTCTTATTTCTCTGTGCCTCATTTTCCTCTCCTTTGAAATGATGAGTGGATTGGACAAAATGGTCTCCAAGGACTCTTACAGCTCAAATTCTAGTATGGAAAAAAATTGAAGAGCAAATGTACTTTTCACTAAAATAAGTACTAGCTACTGAGTATAATTGCTTCCTTTTGGTAAAAGGATGCACTCATTATACTCATTTTTATCTGCACAGCACTGTTTTCTGTTTACACACGGTGCGCATAAAGCTATGTGATGTTTTTGAACTAGCACAAATTAGTCTAGTCCTATGTTAGGTGGGTAAATCCAGAGGTTGCAGACTTATTCTACTGATGCTGAGATTTATCGAACAGTTTGAAACTCTTAAAATTATCTTCTGAACTGAATATATTCTTTTTGAATTCACTTAATATTTCATCCTTTTTTTTTTTTTTTTCCACTTAGCAAAGCTATCTTCTTCTAGTGGAGTTAAATCTTAATCTTTTGACTGTATTTTTATTTTTGTTTTTTAGTAATGATAAAAAATCTTTCAGAGCCTGGATTGGACATGAAGATGGAATGGTAAAGTCTGATATTATGGCATATGGCTTCTAAAAAAAAGTAATTTAATTTTAACATAAAAAGATAAATTTTCTTGTGTGGCTGGTAAAAATGGTAATTTTTTTCAATCTCAAAAAAGTGGTTCTAAATGTGGCTTGAAAAATAGCTGCATATTTAGAATGAATGTATGAATTCCCAAGGGGAACACTTTGAAGTTTAACATTTCTCTGATTATGTAAGTTCTACTATGACTTGTTTCAAAAATCAGTTTCATTACTGTATAATCAGACATACGTACAATGAACATAAAAATTAATTTTATAATCCAAAGTGTACAAATATATAGTGTTATGGATTGACTTGTGTTCCTCAAAAATTAAAAAAAAAAACAAACATTGCTGTCAAGTTGATTCCAACTCATAGCGACCCTATAGGACGGAGTAGAACTGCCCCATAGGGTTTCAAGGAGTGGCTGGTGGATTCAAACTGTCCACCCTTTGGTTAGTGGCTGAACTCTTAACCACTGCCTCACCAGGGCTCAGAAATATGTTTTAGAAATCCCGATCTCTATGCGTGTGGATATAATCTTATTTGAGAAAGGGGTTTGCTTTGTTATGTTAATGAAGCCTTATCAGTGTAGGGTATGTTTTAAAGTAAACACCTTTGAGATATAAAACAGCAGATAAGGCATGGAAGAAAGCAGACACAGGGGAAAGACTGACACTTTCCAAAGAGAACACGAGTCCAGTCTACGAGTCCAGTCTACAAGTCCAGTAACTACAAGGATGGTCGGCTAGAGAAGCTGAGATGAAAAATTTTCCCCAGGGAGAGCAGAAAGAGTGTTCCTCTAGAGCTGTCATCCTGAATTTGGACTCCTAGCCTCCTAAACAGTGAGAAAATAAATTTCTGTTTGTGAAAGCCACCCACTTGTGGTTTTTGTTATAGCAGCACTAAGAAACTAAGACATATGGTGTGATTTGCCAGCTTTGGAATTACAGTTTCTTCCATGTTCTTTCCCTTCATCTCCAGTTTCCAGAAAAAAATAATTAAAAGAAAATTTGGAAGTGTCTTTAGCAGAGTTATTCTTAAGCTTCATGAAAAGTAGATACTTATCGGAAGCTTATTCTTCTGATCCTGATACCAGAGACCTCCTCACTTTCACGTCAATACTGTGGAAAGCACTTCACCAGACTGAAATAAATTACTCTCTAAAGAAAAGCCACATTTGGAATGATACACAAAGATTATCATTTATCTTGGTATATTTTTCATTTCATAGAGTTCTTGTCACAGGGTATAAACTGAGAAAATATATCCCTATTAAGTCATAATTTCTGCTACTTAGACACAACTGTTGGTTTTCTGTGCAGATCGCGTTCTTACTGTTGCAGGAAAGATGCTAGCAAATCCTACAACTACTGTAGATCAGGCACATATGCTTGTTAAAACAAAGAAACATGGATTGCTATCATTGTCACCTGCAAAATGCCCTACATGAAGCAAAGTTTTGTTTTAGTACTAAAAAATGTCAGACAAAAATATTTAGAAACGTTAAAAATACAGCTGTTACTCCCTTCCATTCTCAAATTTTACTCCCTTTCCTTACTTTCTGATTCTTTACATTCTATTTTTCCTGTATTTATTCATTGATCTAATTTATTTTGCATTCTATATTCTACCACATTGTCACTGTTCCACAGTAAATACAAAATTATTTTAAATGGGGTGCTTTTTGTTTTTATTTTTTTTAACACAATTTGTTAACACATTCCACTTGAAGTCTGGTCAAGGAGGAAAAAACTTGGCAGATTTTTTTATTATGGTTTTTGGTTTTGTATTATTGTCAATTCTGAGTCAACATTCCGTTATAATGATCAGTCATGAGTTTGCCATCACTTTCTGAGAGGAAAATTATAAAATAGGTGTGGATAAGTTGATATTATGTGTCATATTTTTACTAAATTCAAATTTTCGCTTTCTACCAAAGGTAGTGTAATTCTGCAATGAGAGCTATTTGGTCATGAACTCCTTAATAAGACGTGTATAGGCAAAGTCCCTAAAAGGTTATGGGGGCCATTGCTCTAAATGAGACATGGCTGAACCATGCACTGTTTAGGCCAACAGGACAGATGATGAGGTGAACTCTATCCTTTACCAGAGCATTTTCTGTACCTACTTCAAACAGGTTTATAAGAAGGTGGTGTGTGTGTTTCTTATTCTAATAATGTGAAATAGTAGTAATTATAATATTTAACCACTGCACCACCAGGGCTCCATATTATATATAACATATATTGTCTTTTATCCCAGAAACAACAATACAAGGAATTTCCTAACTTGTATGAACCTTACTTGATGCCACTCCAACTCAAATATGAAAAGGATACTCAAGAACCCAGAATCTTCCTCTTAGGCACTTGCTCTAGCCCGTGTGATTGATGCTCCAGCCTTGCTAAACTATGGGTCTTTCTGCAGGCTCAATCTTGACTACTTCTATTATCTAGCTAATTCTTAAGGAATTTTAAGAGTTCTATCTTGACATTATTAATCTGGGAAGACTTCCCTAGCTATTTAAGTTCAGTGGCACTCCTGTATTCTCACAGTACTTTCTACTACTCTTCACTGTACCACTTAACAGGTATATCATTGTTGTTGTTAGCTGCCAACAAGTTGGCCCTTGACTTATGGTGACCCCATGCACAACGGATTGGGACAAAGCATTGCCTGGTCCTGCACCATGGCCATCCCCTGCACCATCACCATCCCCATGATTGGGTTCAGATTGGACCATTGAGATCCATAGGGTTTCATTGGCTGATTTTTGGAAGTGGATAGCCAGGCCTTTCTTCCTAGTCCATCTTAGTCTGGAAGCTCTGCTGAAACCTGTTCAG
>NW_004444264.1:148735-150423 GCF_000243295.1 Trichechus manatus latirostris
ATGAACCCCACTTACGACTGTTTCCACAAAGAGGCAAAGTTGATGCTTGGTTTCAAGGTATTTAAAGGCAGAATCATGCTGTCACTTGGATGAAATTCTGTTGGATTTAAATTAAAAGCTTTGTTTGTTGTTGTTGTTAGGTGCCATTGAGTGGGTTCTGACTCATAGTGACACTATGTACAACAGAACGAAACACGGCCCAGTCCTATGCAGTCCTCACAATTTTTGTTATGTTTGAGCCCGTTGTTGAAGGCACTATGTCAATCCATCTGGTTGAAAATCTTCTTTTTTGCTGATCCTCTATTTTAGCAAACATGATGTCCTTCTTCAGGAACTGGTCACTCCTGATAATGTGTTCAAAGGATGTGAGACAAAGTCTCGCCATCCTTGCTTCTAAGGAGCATTCTGGCTGTACTTCTTTCAAAACAGATTTGTTTGTTCTTCTGGCAGTCCATGGTATACTCAATATTCTTCACCAACACCATAATTTAAAGGCATCAATTCTTCAGTCTTCATTATTCATTGTCCAGCTTTTACATGCATATGAGGCTATAGAGAATACCATGGCTTGGGTCAGGCACACCTTACTCCTCAAAGTGATACCTTTGTTTTTTTAACACACTAAAGAGGTCTTTAGCAACAGATTTGCCCAGTGCAATACATTGTTTGATTTCTTGACTGCTGCTTCCACGGGCATCAATTGTGGATTCAAGTAAAATGAAATCCTTGACAACTTCAATCTTTTCTCCATTTATCATGAAGTTATTTATTGGTCCAGTTGTGAGGATTTGTGTTTTCTTTATGTTGAGGTGCAATCCATACTGAAGGCTATAGTCTTTGATCTTCATCAGTAAGGGCATCAAGTTCTCTTCACTTTCAGCAAGCAAGTTTGTGTCATCTGCATGTTACAGGTGGTTAATGACTCTTCCTCCAATCCTGATGTTATGTTGTCCAGCTTTTCAGATTATTTGCTCAGCATACAGATTGAATAGGTATGGTGAAAGGATACAATCCTGACACACACTTTTCCTTATTTTAAACCATGCTGTATTGCTTGTTGTGTTCTAATGGCTGCTTCTTGGTCTATGTACAGGTTCCTCACGAGCACTATTAAGTGTTCTGGGATTCCCATTCTTTCAAATGTTATCCATAATTTGTGATGATCCACGCAGTCAAATGCTTTTGCATAGTCAATAAAACACAAGTAAACATCTTTCTGGTATTCTCTGCTTTCAGCCATTGTCCCTCTGACATCAGCAATGATATCCCTTGTTCCACATTCTCTTCTGAATCTAGCCTGAACTTCTGGCAGCAACCTGTCGATGTACTGCTGCAACTGCTTTTGAATGATCGTCAGCAAAATTTTACTTGCTTGTGATATTAATGATACTGTTAGATAATTTTCACATTCTGTTGGATTACCTTTCTTTGGAATGGGCACAAGTATTGATCTCTTCCAGTCGGTTGGCCAGGAAGCTGTCTTCCAAATTTTTTGGCATAGACTACTGAGCACTTCCAGTGCTGCATCTGTTTGCTGAAACATCTCAACTGGTATTCCGTCAATTCCTGGAGCCTTGTTTTTCGGCATTCCCTTCAGTGCAGCTTGGACTTCTTCCTTCAGTACCATCGGTTCTTGATCATATGCTACCTCCTGGAATGACTGAAAGTCAACTAATTCTTTTTGGTAC
>NW_004444264.1:150989-153949 GCF_000243295.1 Trichechus manatus latirostris
GTTGATTTTATTCCTGTGTATTCCATCTGGCAAGATCCAAATGTATAGTCATTATTTATGTTGTTAAAAAGGTATTTGCAATAAAGAAGTTGTTGATCTTGCAAAAAAAAAAAAAAAAAGAAAAACCTAGCATTCAAAAACATTGCCAGAAATAAGATGCTGGTCTACTACAGTAATAACTCCAAAGCCTGGATGATGGTTGTGTTATTTGAAGACTGGTTTTTAAGTTGTTTCTTCCTAGAAATGCGTGCCTACTGCCTGAAAAGAACATTCCTTTCAAGATTCTGCTGCTACTTGATAATGCCCCAGGACATCATCCTCATATAGATGATCTAAATCAAGATGTGAAAGTGGTGTATCTACCTCTGGATACAACAGCTGTGGTTCGATCTATGGATCAAGGTGCAATCAAAACCTTCAGGGCATGCTACCTACAGACTACATTTTCTCAGGCAATAGTTGCAACAGATGGAGGTATAGCAACATTACACAATTTCTGAAAGAATTATAATATTCTTCATTGTACTCAGAACATTGCATCTCCCTAAGAGGAAATTATGGAAAAATGTATGCAGGGGATATGGAAAAAATTGCTGAGTTACGTGAACATGCTCCAAGCATTTGATAAGGATAATATGATGAAAGAGATGGGTGGAAATTGCCCATATGGCAAGAACACTGAATTTAGAGCTTGATATCACCAATGTGGAACAGGTCATAGATCATGAAGAAGGGGAATGAACAGATCAGGAGTTAATGGATTTTGAAGAGGAAAGAAATGCTGAAGAACAAAAAAATAATGAGAAAGAGGAAGGATTGAAGTTGTCAAAAAATCTTAGAGAGAGAGGATTAGCTGACGTTTTTTCTAAACTAAATCAGTAGCTTCTATTGCTTGAAAACATGGACCCAAATTCTATTCGCTTTGTTAAAGTCAATAGGGGGATTTGGGAAGCAGTGAGATCTTAGCATGAAATATATGAAGAAAAAAAGAAAAGGACCATACAGACAACTCTCACTAATTCTTACAGACAGCTCTCACTAATTTTCTGACTAGAAACGCCAACTGCATTCTCAGGGATGATCCAGACGATACAGTTCCTTCCACATGTGGAGTTATTATCACAACGGACAAAATGCCAATGTTGTCTAACTCTTCTTCATTGTCAGAGTAAATTTTTATGATTTGTGTATTTTTTATGTGCGTATTAATATATCTCTGTAAGTTTATATGAAATTTTCCAACCCCTAAAGACAAATAAAGATTGTAATTGTGAAGATACTAATAACAAAAGGCAATAATAATGAAAACCAAAAAAAAAAAAAAAGAGATATTCAGCTTACATCAGGACCAACTTATGATGGAGTTGTTGGAATGGAATCCATTCATAAGTTTGGGACTACCTGTACTCTCAGAAACAACACAGAATAATTCAGCTCTTAGTCCAGAACCTGAACTTGACTGAGTTTGCCTTAGCCTTTGTGGACAGGAGTTTTACAATAAAAATGATTGGTATAGTTTTGTGTCCATAATTGATAACAGTGTCCTTTTGATTTTATTAATTTACCTTTTAATTCTGTAATAGACTGAACCTTATTACCATCATAACCCCTCCCCAATAATAATTAAATAAGTTTATTTCATTTTAAAATTAGTGAATTATTAATATTTTAATAGATAACACAGTATCTATGGATAAGTGTTGTAGACATATAACATGTTTTAATTCTTAATAGAATGCTTTTATTTTATCATAAAATAAAATAGAAAGCTATTACCTACAGCAACATTTACATATTGTCTGTACGCATGAGGTACCCCATGTCTTTGTTTCCCTATTTTTGCCATTACAATGCAAATCATAGTCCTTAGGTACCTGTCTTAGTCATCTAGTGCTGCTATAGCAGAAATACCACAGGTGGATGGCTTTAACAAACACACGCTTATTCTATCACAGTCTAGTAGGCTAGAAGTACAAATTCAGGGTGCCAGCTCCAGGGGAAGTCTTTGTCTCTGTGTCAGCTCTGGAGGAAGGTCCTTGTCATCAATCTTCCTGTGGTCTAGGAGCTTCTCTGTGAAAGAACCTCGGGTCCAAAGGACATGCTCTGCTCCTGGCATTGCTTTCTTGGTGGTATGAGGTCCGCATATCTCTCTGCTACCTTCTGTCTTTTATATCTCATAGTAGGCTCTTCCCACCATCCCTCTCCAATTTAGTAGTTAGAGAAAGTGGGACAAGAGAACCTAAAATTTTCACCAATTAGCTACATAACATCACTAAATAATAAACATCAAATCCACTCTTTTCCTTTGTCTTTCCTGCCTCCCATTATTTCACCAGCATTATCAGTTCCAAAAGTATCTAAGCTCACATCAAACCCAAGAGAAGTAGAAGGGTATTAAGCACCAACATATGAATATCATTAGATGAAAATATATTTACCATATGATTTAGAGAGATGTTGTATGTATGTATGTATGTGTATGTATCTGTCTTTATATATAGATAGTCTATTTGTACTTTCTATTTTTTTAAGCAGGCATAAAAATGAAGCTTCAGATGCTATTCTGATGTACATAATTCTGAGAAAAAATTCTGGAGTAGTACTCCGACATATTTTCCCATAAAAATAACCATGCTTGAGAGCAAAAATAAATATAAAAAAGAAGAGAAGGGAGTGAGGAGAAGCAATCAGTAAGTGAAAAGAAGAAAGGAAGAAGATCAAGGATTACCTGAATTCAGTTGAACAAGAATCCTTTTTTGAAGTTGATCTAGTCTAAATTACTCCAAAAAAAAAAAATCCAAGAAACAGTATCTGTAACCAAAATATGTTTTTAATTTTCTTTTGACTGGTAATATGCTTAAGTAGCATGTAATATACTTAAGTTTGAATGGACTGGTGTGGTGAGTCTGGTTTAAAGAAAACTGATTTGAGTACTAAGAAGGCTCTCAAAAAGCATTTAA
>NW_004444264.1:154441-156050 GCF_000243295.1 Trichechus manatus latirostris
GTATATAGGACATTCCCTCTGGAAACTCCAAGAAACACTGAAGACTTGAGAAGAGGTTATCTACTTGAACAAAGGTGACTGAGTCAGGCCATTCTTCATACAGTATATTTTCTAAAATGTGTGAGGCTTAATTCTCCCTGAATCAAATTAACAGAATTTTTCTTTTTTTTTTTTTTTTTTTTGGTTTATAAGATTTCCAGTCCCGTCAGTTCTGTAATAAGACACTGAGTTTTGAATATTACTAACTGTCCCATGTTAGTCTCCTAGCCTCATTTGGGACCACCCTCCCCACACCCGCCACACACACTGCTTTAATTTGGACAGTAATTGAAAGTCTCCTAAAAGAAGTCAGAAGTCAAAGATACCCTATACCATGAGTCTGAACTCTAAAGGCTTCTTCATCAACCATAAGAAAGATGAAGAGAATCCAGCAATAGCCAAGTATCTGAGGATATAAAAACAAAGGCATAGTTATAAGCCTCTTACAGGTGACAGACACCAAAATAAGTAAAATTATTAATATCTGCTAATACTAAATTTCCTATGTACCAAGCACTGTTTTGAGCCTCTACAACATACTTCATTCTTGTTAGGTGCTGTTGAGTCGGCTCCAACTCATAGCAACCTTATTCATAATGGCTGTTTGGTCCTGCGTCGTCCTCACAATTGTTTCTATGTTTGAGCCCATTGTTGCAGTCACTTGTCAATCTATCTCATTAAGGGTCTTCCTTTTTTTCACTGAGACTCTACTTTACCAAGCATATGTCTTTCTCCAGCAGTTGGTCCCTCCTGATGACAAGTCTAAAGAAAGTACTACCTGGCTAAATCTCAACTCTTTCCACAAAGATTAAGTCAAATTCTACTCCTTCCCTGGGACATACTATGGAACTTTTCTTATTGACCATCATCTTCTTTAGAGAAGTTAATTTGAAGATAATCAAGGTCTCCAAGATTCTCAAAGAGGCAGGGGAAGAAATATTCTCTCCAAATTTCACCCAATATTTTGAAAAACAAATATTTTAAAGGAGGACAGTACAGGGAGGTAAATTAGCTTTTTTCTTTTTTTCAACCCCCAATTACTTTATATTTTTAGAGAAATAAACTGCATTAAATCTTTTCTACAGAGAAAAAATTAACTGTGTTATTGACATGGAAATAATTTCTATACAATCAAATCATTGGAGTATAATAAGCCAAATGTTTTCATGGTTGGGAAAATCTTCCCTCCCCCACATCTATAACTTTCAAAAACAAGGCAGAATTGTAATGCTTTCTTGCTAGACTCCAACAAGGTTACTTTAGTAAGTAACATATAAGTTACAGACACATATTACTGTTGAGGGAAAAGTAATTTGTTATAATCATTTTTAATTATAGTTATTTCTAATTATCTTTGCTGTATGCGTAAACATTAAAAATACAAACAGTGCTGCTATAGCACAGATGGTTGGTGCTTGTTACCCAGGCTGACAAGCATCATTTGGACACCACTGCCTTCTTTTCCCTAATTGTAAGGAAAAGCAATAATGGTTTTTTTTGGAAACAATTTTCATGTTTGAAAAAACTGACTTTTACTAAGGATGAGAGGACCTACATTTTTATTTTTATT
>NW_004444264.1:163900-164846 GCF_000243295.1 Trichechus manatus latirostris
AAAAAAAAGAAACCAAAAATAAAATAAAACAATCGAATATCTAAGACTTATAATGCTAATAGCTCACTGGTGTTGAGATGTAATTAGAGAAAATAGCTCCAACTTTTTCAGTTGTTAAGTTGAGAACTATTACATCTGCCACTGAGTGGTCAGCACTGGAGTAGACTGAATCTGCTTGTGTGTATGTGTGTGTTTTAGGTGAAAGTTACAGCACAAATTAGCTTCCCATTCAAACATTTATACACAGATTGTTTTGTCACATTGGTTGCAATATCCCCAATGTATCAGCACTTTTCACCTTCCCCTTTCCACCCTGGGTTCCCTGTGTCCATTCCTCTAGTTTTCCTGTCCCTTCCTGCCTTCTTGTCTTTGTTTCTGGTCAGGTGTTGCCCATTTAGTCTCATGTATTTGACTGAACTAAGAAACACGTTCTTCATGTGTGTTATTGTTTGTTTTATAGGAGTGTCTAATCTTTAGCTGGAACCCTCGTGGCACAGTGGTTAAGCATTAGGTTGCGAACCAAAAGACTGGCAGTTCAAATCCACCAGGCGCTCCTTGGAAACTCTATGGGGCAGTTCTACTCTGTCCTATAGAGGTGCTATGAGTCAGAATTGAGTGAACAGCAACTGGCTTGGTTTTTGGTTTAATCTTTGGCTGCTAGGTGGACTTTGGGAGTGGCTTCAGTTCTGAGTTAGCAGGGTATCTGGGAAGCATAGTCTTGGGGGTTCCTCCAGTTTCTGTAGATCAGTAAGTCTGCTCTTTTTTTGTGAATTTGAATTTTGTTCTACATTTTTCTCAGGCTCTGTCTTAGGCTCTCTATTGTGATCCTTGTCAGAGCAATCAGTGGTGGTAGCCAGACACCATCTAGTTCTTCTGGGCTCAGGATGGTAGATGCTGTGGTTCATATGGTTATTAGTCTAATATTTAGTATATTGGACTAATATTT
>NW_004444264.1:166882-168077 GCF_000243295.1 Trichechus manatus latirostris
AAAAAAAAAAAAAAAGCTGGTCAATACATTACATTCCCATTTATGTTTTTGCTAGGAATTGTTAGATTTTAATATTATCTGTGCAGGCATACTGGACTGCAGCCATGGCAAAAAATATCTTGAAATTCAGATTTGAATATAAAAGAATATTCTCTACAAATGTGGAATTGTAACCAAAAAGATAATTCAGGTTCCTAAAAAGGAATTCTACCCATACAGATGAGAATGAGCATAAAGTACTAAAAAGAATATGGTTCAGTGGTAGTACATACCAGTTGTGGTGGTAATAACTGGGATAATTTATGTCTGCACTGACCTACCAGCTTTACCATTATTCACTCTGAAGGTCTAAGAGAGCAGAAGGAAACTGGAAGAAAAATAACCTTAACACTTATTTCCTAAAATATTTATTTATTTCCAAAATTTACATATTTTTAACCGCAATATTATTTCTGTTTTCTGAAGTATAGAAATCTGACTTCTTATGAAAATACTGACTCATCTAATTTTATAGCATATATTGACTAAAGCAACAATAATAATCTATATTCTTCAAATTTGTTCTTTATATTTCTTTAAAATATTAACAATTTGGATATTCTCAGTGTTTTTTGAAAACAAACCATGTCACTAAAATCTTTCAAAATCTATGAGAAAAACTTGAAGAATTTCCTGGACCCCCAAAATCAATCTAGGGAGCTATAAATTAACACATATCACATACTCAACAGAGAGACAAGTTGGAACAATGATATTCAATGGACTGGATCTCCTACAGTCCCCAATTGCACTTTAAATGCCCTGGAAAAGGAAAAAGACAATTTCATATCATGGAAAAAGCTAAAAAGGTAATATAAAGCAAATATTATCTGTGATAAACAGAAATATAAGCTATAATGTACTTTTCTGAGAATTTATTTTAACATATTCAAATACCAACCTAAATATAATGGTTGCATTTTTCTTCCATCAACAATAATAAGATTTTGTCTCAAAACAGATTAACATCCCACCCTGAATTTTCTATTTCTCAGTGCTTTAAAATGATTCTTTGCATTTTAGGGCATTTAAGTGAGACTCTATAGAAAGATACACAAAACACAACAAATAAATATTTGAGTTTATTTCTTATACTGAGACATGAAATTAATTAATGAGATAAAAAGACATTTATTCAAAAGTCAAGGAAGAAAAC
>NW_004444264.1:168360-169474 GCF_000243295.1 Trichechus manatus latirostris
TGTCTGTTTTTAATCACAGAAACAAGTTAACAAAGACTACCCTGCCATTTCATGTTAATTTTATATTTAATGATGAAATTGCCCTTATTAGAACCGTAGTACTTACCCTGACAATATGAATGGGTTATAGAGTACTATCCTCTTAACTTTGAGAATGTGATTATTAGTACAGTCAAGATCAAACCCTAGTCACTTTCAGCACATCACACGAAGAATGAGCTAAAAGGGAATGATTTCACCTTCTCCATTATTTAGCTTAGTATCTACTATATGAGTCAGAATTTCTAATTTGAAGTCTGTGGTATAAATGATTATTTTAATTGTATGGACAAGTAATTCAATTATATGGCTAGTGTTTAGCTTTGTAAAGGTAGTGAGTACAGCAACATATTCTTTAGAAAACAAAAGGCTTGATGAGAAGTCTACAGATTTCTGGAATATAGTCCTTTATGAAACAGTTACAAGCAATTATAACATTTTTAAAAAGTGATTTTTAAAAGCATCACTGAGCTGATAAGAAATAAGAAGACAAAACTAACTGGAAAGCAAGAATTGAGAGAGGTGAGTCAATACTGGATCCAGTTTCTCCCTAAAGACAAAGGTCAAAATTCAATGAAATTGGGCTTCTAAAGCATAGCCTAGAGATTTCCCTTGATGCTGGGCTTCTGAAGCATAGCCTAGAGATTTCCCTTGATGCTGGGTCTAAAAGGAAACTACTACAGAGCACATGGACTTCAAATTGCATAACAGGAAGTGGGACGATGCATTTTTCCCATAGAAGAGTAAAACAGGAGGCATGGTCAACATGGCGGACTAGTTAGATGCTTCCTATATCCCTCTTACAACAAAGACCTGGAAAAACAAGTGATTTGATGTTATGTGAACATCTGGCAGCCCTGAACAAGGCAGGGTTAAGAAACCCATCTGAGTCATACTGGAGAGGAAGATCTTCTGGAAGAGTTGAGGAGCGCTAGAGCTGCAGCGGTAACGCAGCAGAGACCCAACCACCCCAGGCCGCGGTGAAGCAGGCAAACACCTGTGCTGTGCGCACAGCTCGAGAAGCAGTTTCCACATCAAGAGAGACCCGGCAGCAGAGATTCTGCTTGGACACTCC
>NW_004444264.1:176570-181898 GCF_000243295.1 Trichechus manatus latirostris
GCTCTTAGCCATTGCGCCACCATGGCTCCAACCTTACAATAGTAGGTATATTTTAGCCCATTTTTGCAGCCACTGTGATAATCCATCTTTTTCAGGGTCTTCCTCTTTTTCGCTGACCCTCTACTTTACAAACATTGGTCCCTCCTGATAACATGTTCAAAGCAAGCGAGACCAACTCTTGCCATCCTTGCTTTTAAGGAGCATTCTGGCTGTACTTCTTTCAAAACATTTATTTGTTCTTCTGGCAGTCCACAGTATATTCAGTAGTCTTCACTAACACCATAATTCAAATGTGTCAATTCTTCTTCGGTCTTCCTTTTTCATTGTCCAGCTTTTGCATGCATATAAGGTGATTGAAAACACCATGGCTTGGGTCAGGTGCACCTTACTCAAAGATATCATCAATGATATCTTTGCTTTTTAACACTTTAAAGAGGTTTTTTGCAGCAGATTTGTCCAATGCAATACTTCATTTGATTTATTGACTGCTTTTTCCATGGGCATTGATTGCTGATACAAGTAAAAGGAAATCCTTGACAACTTCAATATTTTATCCATTTATTGTGATATTGCTTATTAGTCCGGTTGTGAGGATTTTTGTTTTCTTTATGTTAAGGGGTAATCCATTTTAAAGGGTGTAGTCTTTGATCTTTATCAGCAAATGCTTCAAGTCATTTTTACTTACTGCAAACATAGTGGTGTAGTCTGCATATCACTGGTTGTTAATGATTGCTCCTCCAATTCTGATGCTGATTCTTTTCTATATAGTCCAGCTTCTTGGATTCTTTGCTGAGCATGCAGATTGAATAAGCACTGTGACAGGATACAAGCCTGAAATGCACCTTTTCGAATTTTAAACCAGGCAGTATCACCTTTTTCTGTTGGAACAACTGCCTCTTGTTCTGTATACAAGTTCCACATGAGCACTATTAAGTGTTCTGAATTCCCATTCTTCACAATATTATCCACCACCTGTCAGTTTGTCGTACTGTGATGGTTTACATGCGTCTGTGATGCTGGGAAGCTATGACACCAGTATTTCAAATACCAGCAGTGTTACGCATGGTGGACAGGTTTCAGGGGAGCTTCCAGACTAAGACAGACTAGGAAGACAGACCTGGCCAACTACCTCAAAAAAAAAAAAAAAAAAAAAATTAGTCAGTGAAAGTCTTCTGAATAACAGCAGAATATTGTCCAACATAGAGCTGGAAGATGAACCTCACAGGTTGGAAGGCACTCGAAATATGTCTAGGGAAGAGCTGCTTCCTCAAAGTAGAGTTGGCCTTAATGATACAGATGGGATAAAGCTTTCAGGACCTTCATTTGCTGATGTGGCATGACTCAAAATGAGAAGTAACAGCTGCAAACACCCATTAGTAATTGGAACATGGAATGTACAAAGTATGAATCAAAGAAAATTGGAAACTGTCAAAAACGAAATGGAATGCAAGAAGATTGATATACTAGGCATTAGTGAGCTGAAGTGGACTGGTACTGGCCATTTTGAATTGAACAATTATATGGTCTACTATGCCAGGAATGACAAATTGAAGAGGAACAGCTTTGCATTCATTGTGGAGCTAGGGAGGGGGAAAGACTTTCCCCTGGGAATTCACCACCACATGCCAACCCTCACAGGAGATTGTAATTCTTAATGCACTATTTCTCTTGTGATTCCAAAAATTCCTTAACCTTCACATTTATTGGGTCATGTTTTAGGATTGGACTGCTCTCAGGACCTAACAGAAGTACATGTGAATCCTTGTGGGAAAGACTCACCTTCCACCTAGACCTAAAAAAATTGTCAAAAATGAAGTCCCAGAGATGATAAGCTTACATTCAAAAATAAGAAAATACTCAAGAAACACAGCACCTTGAGTGAGATCCAGCAGAAATGTAAACAACAAATCATATCCACAAAGCTTCCATATGCTCAGCTACATAATAATAAATGTTTACTGTATATATAAAAAATAAATGTAATAAATTCTGATAACACTCATTTTCTCAGTTGTTTACTCATTTAAGCTATCACTCTCCCAAGCTCTCAGTTACTAGGTCTGTACTGGTTCATATGGCCCTCCCTTTTGTTCTTGGAATCCATTGAAATACTAATATCTGACCTACTTTCCTCATTTGATCCCACTTCACACGTAACCTCAAACGCTTGCCTGATTCAGTATAACTCAACTTGCAGGTAAGAAATGACTTCTTTTTCTCCATGTCTGCAACCCTCTCATTACAAAATTATCCACACAACTTTCCCTGACCTGCCTTCCAAGCAAGACGGTCAGATAGCTATGTTATTATATATTAGCCTTCACTTTTTCAGATCCACTCACTGGAAACATTACTTCCACCTCTTTGCTTAGCCCTAACAAAATCCTAACCCAGATTCCACCATTTATAGCTGTATTACTGGGTTATTCTTGTGATTTTAAGTAATATCTATTTACTGATCACTTCTGTGTTCATATCTCCTATCTAGAATTCTGTCCCAAATGCTATTGTTATATGTCCAACTACTGGCTTGACATTTCTATGTGGATTTTATATAAACATCTTAAACTGGACAAGTCCAAATCTGAACTACTGATCTTCCCCCAAAGCTGCTCCTCCCTGAGTCTCCCCATCATTCTTGATAGTATCTCAATCCTTCCAGTGGCTCAGCCAAAAGCCTTGGAGCATCCCTATTTCTTCCTTTCTCTCATACTTCACTTCCAATTTTTCTGGAATTCTGTTGGCTTTATGAGTAGTTATGTCTGTCAGTATACACTGTATCTACTGATTATGTTAGGATGTTTGCCTCTTTTTAGTTCATTTTTCCAGTAGGAAGTTCTACTTTGAAACCTAGCTTGTGGGAGTAGGGGTTGGGGAAATGAACGAATGGACTTTGAGAATTCCACTAACTTTGCCAATCCTCTCCATAAATAGCAACTGCTACTAGGCATATACTTAATTTTTGGCTGGAATTCTAGTCAGTTAGAAGCACTGTAACTCACACCTGATTAAGATGCGAACATTGATGACATATCTGTCATGCATCCTTGGGTACCAATGACAACTCATACTAAATCTGAGTTAATTATGACACTTTGGACACTATATTTTGGACCACTAGTCTAAATGTCAAATGCTGGTCCTACAATTAGGTCAGCACATTAGTCTCATTCTGCCTGGTCTGGCTTCTACCCAACCTCACTTAACACTCAATCATTCCAGCACATATAGCTAAGGTACTTAACACAAATCAAACCTAAATCTTAAAGCAACAGAAGTCCTGCAGTAGGCCGTTCAGAACTCATCTTTCTATCTTTATCCCTCAAAATGCAGATAGAGGCCTTCATGCTACCAAGGAGTCCCGGTGGTTAAAGTGCTTGCCTATTAACTAAAAGGTTGGCAGTTCGAATCCACCTGGGGGCTCCATGGGGAAAAAAAAAAAAAAAAAAACCTAGGGATCTTCTTCTGTAAAGATTACAGCCAAGAAAACCCTATAGGGCAGTTCTACTCTGTCACATGGGGTTGCTATGACATCACTTAATAACAAAAATTTCATACTGTGGTCTCAATGTTGTGAACTGACTGCTCTTTCTCAAGACATCATATCTACATTCCAAGCAAAGAGAAGAAAAGTGGAGCCCAAGGAGCAATGTCTGTATCAGTAAAGAAAAAGCTTTATAGAAATCCTTATCTTAGCTCTCATTGGACAGAACAATGGCATATATCTACCTCAATCTTAAAAGAGTGTGGGAAGCAAGTATTTTTAGCTGGTATATTGGAACTCTGCATACAATCAGGATTCTCTCGGTAAGAGAAAGGAGCAATGTATAATGTGTAGGAAATTAGTTTCTGCCAAGTCTGGCAAAGAACACTAAGTCTGTTTCATAATCTGAGAGAATGGTCATACAAGCTGAATAAGTACTAAGCAATAGGTTAAAAAAAAATGTGTCCTTTTTCTACAAGTGTCTCAACTTTAAAATTATTTAACTTTAACAGATATTGTTAAGTGGCTCATTCTTCATTATATTCAACTAAATATTAAGAGACTATGTTCACTTTGATTACAAGCAAGTGGCCAGCTTGATTCCTTTGTGAATGCCTGGAAGATTCAGTAGTTCTGTGCCAACTCATGCTCCAATTCTTTTAATATTCTTCTGGCCCAGTTGGCTCCTTAACATGGCTCAGAAGTTGAAGAGTAGAAATAGCTTAGTAATAATGATTTATGAATAATCATATATTTATGAATATGTCTGGTTATAATACCAGGAATACTTAGTTAGTGGCACTACTCCTGAGAAATCAGTTCGCTTCTGTGCAGTTTTCCCTCTACTAAGTGACTGCTAGAAAGCCCACAGTCCAGTTTTTGGTCAAACTCTGAAGAAGTGTATAGGACTCCAGTGGTACAAATATTTTATCAGAACCTCTTTGCTGATTCTATTTTTCTTATATGTATAATGTATACTGTCATACTGTACTATATGCATCTTCATAAATTTTTTCTCCAAGAAAGTGGGATGAAAATAAATTGAAATATTTTCGTATAATTAACACATAGAATAGGTCAATATTTTTGGTACACAGTGCATTGTTAAAGCTCTGAAGGTACTCAAGATAATCAGAACATATGCTATTTGCTCATAAGAATCAAAGGCATGAATGCGTATACTCCTTCCCCATGTGAAACAGTAAGGTTCAATCTACAAATATGAAACCACTACTGAAATTTAAAAGTGAATTAAGTGTAAACATATGGTATGAGGTGCAAAGTGAGAAGTGAATAGAGTCAAGGGACTTGGAAAAGTCGGATATTCGGTTACTCTTTGAAGGAAGATGGAGATATGGCTAGGGGAGTAAAGGAGCCCTGGAGAGAGAGCAAAAGGCACAGACATGGAAGCGGACATGTTGTAGGGAGAACAATAGAATTACTTGACTGTGTAAGGGTCTATAAAGATGCATTAGGCTGATGAGAGAAGGATTTAAAGTAGAAAAGTGAGTAGTTTTATGTTTGATTCAGCAAGAAACCAGGAACCACGTCATTCTGGAGCAGGAAAGAGATGTGATGAAACAATGTTTCAGGAAGATTAATTTTATAAGCACTATGAAGAAGGAATTGGCATGAAAATGAATTGAGAGAGAACAGCTAGGAGTCTGTTGAAATAATCCGTGTGTGAAGTTATGAGGGCCAGGACAAAAATGGTAACTGCTGAAATGAAAAAGTGGAAAAAGCAAAGCGTTATTATATGGAACGTCAACAGCCTCCAACGTTAAAGGGAATCCAGCTGAGAACCAGAGGTTAAGCTGACTGTGTGGCAGCATTAAACATGCTCT
>NW_004444264.1:182581-189689 GCF_000243295.1 Trichechus manatus latirostris
TGTGAATAAGAAATAAACTTCTCCTCGTGCTTAAGCCATTATACATTTCAGGATCTATTTGGTAGAGTAGTTAGCCTACTCTAATGCACTAGGTATCAGATACTTCCAAGAAAATATTATTTGAAAAAAACTAAAATCATGCTTGTGATTCAGTCCTTTGAGATGATAGCAAATATCAGCAATACATCAAATTCCAGCTGAAATTGAATTTTTAAAATACTTATCTTCCAAATATTATAGATCCTTCCTATAAGCCTAGAGCTCAACAAGTGCCGCTTATTAAGTACAGTATAGCAGAGAATGTCTTAGGAGCTAGATCCAGAAGGCTATTTGCAGTACCCTAAAGCTACACCAAAGACTTAAAGTTAGTTAGCAGCAGGAAGCAGATCCAAGAAAAGATACTGTAATAAGCTGAATAGTGCATCAAACTGAGCATGCTTCAATGGTGGATGATGGATTGGTAATGGAAGATATTAGTAGAATAGATTGAGGAGAAAATCATGCAATAGATGAAACCAACAGTTTAATGTCTAAATCCTTGATCTCTAGTTATCTGGCATAGCTGTAACTCTGTTTTGTTCATTGTCATATCTCCAACACCTGACCCAGGGCATATAGTAGTTGTCCAATATGCATTTGTTCAGTGAGTGAATGGATGAGTAAATTGATGTACACTGAGCCATAATTTAGTAGTTATTTTTTAAAATTCTTCTTACCATGAAGATGGTTTCAGTCTAGTGTGTCTGGTAGCATGGAAATATAATTCAAATTTTGTTGACTCTTGCCTCAACCTGTTAAGACAGCCCTCATGTCTCTGCGAAGTTTCCCCTCCAAGCACTTCTGTTAATTCCAACACTGTATGCCCAAAAGTGGGCCTATTAGCTAGTACTTGATATCTTCCCATTTTCTTTTTATTATTTTATAAATATTTTTGATGTATGACATAAAGTGTATATATTCTAAATGTACAGTTTGATGAATTCTTACAAATGAGAACACCCACTTTTTTACTCAAGTCATTCTCAGCCCCAGAGCTAATTACTCTTCTGACATTTTTCACCATAGATTATTTTTATATTTATTGAAATTTAATAAATAGAAGCATACAGAATGTATTATATTGTGTCTGTCCTTTTTTGCTCAACATGACATATACATAGGAACTTGTTAATATTGTTGAAATAGTTCTTTTTTTTTCAATTTTGTATTCTATTCTATGAATATACCATAATGTATTAACCCATTCTTAATATTGGTGGACATTTGGGTTATTTTTAGCTTAGGGCTATTATAAATGATGCTGCTAAGATAATTTTTTTTGTATATGCATTGTGGTGCACATTTATAGGTATTACTATTGAGTAGAAGTGAAATTTTTAGGTCATAAGATATTTATATGTTCAGTTTTATTAAATAATGACAAAAAAAATCCATATTTATTTCACCAGTTTTCAGGTCCACCAGTAGCCTATGATAATTCCAGTTGCTGCACATCCTTGTCAACACTTAATATGGTCAATTTTAAAAACAGCAGTCATTCTGAAGAGTAATTAACTTCAGAGGGAGTAATGGTTGGTAAGTGGCAGGAGAAAGAATTTTTATGGTTCTGGTATTTTTCCAGTAGTACCACAACCTCTGTAAAATTAATTTTGTCAAGTTTTGTTTTGGGGGGATTTTTTTAGGCATTCTAGTGTGTGTGAAATACTATCTCACTGTGGTTTTATTTTGTCCTTCCCAGCTAGTTAATGATGTTGAGAGCCCTTCCATGTGTTTACCAATCATGTATCTACAATTTTTAAATATTTGGTTATATCTTTGACCTTCATTTCCTGGGTTGCTTGTCTTTTTATTGTTGATTTGTAAGAATTATTTATATATTCTAGATACAGGTCCATTTGTCAAATAGAATAATATAATTATTACCTACGCTGTGGTTTGTCTACTCATATTTTGACCACGTCTTTTGACGAGCGAAAATTTTTAATCCTGATGAATTCACAAATTATCCATTTTTTCTACCAGGGGTAGTTTTCCTTATGTCCTGCTTAAGAAATCTCTTTCTACCCCAAAGTTACAAAGATATTAAGCTATGTTTTCTTCTAGAACGCTTATGGTTCTAGCCTTTATATTTAAGTCAAGGTCCACCTCAAATTATTTTATTTATATAGAGTGATTTAAGTGAAATGCAGTCAACATACTAAAAAAACAAACAAAAAAACCTCAAACACCACTATATTATAATAATTCTCCTATTTCTAATAGAACTAGTACTTCAGGGCATTTACATCCCAATATATACCTCTGCTACATTTTTCTGCAAATTATATTAAAAGCTTGGAATAGTTTTTCGTAAGAGGGGCTGGGTGGCAAAATATCTTTCTAATTTCTGGTTTATACATTGTTGTATACATGGGTATGACCTTTTGATAATCAAGATGAGTGATTAATTAACACATTCATTTTTTTTTCAGAATCTGTACTAATTAACCATAGTCTACTATATTTTTTCCAGTTTCTTTTAACGCTAAATCCATATGCAAAAAGTCTCTGTCTTCCTACATGTTTGTTTATTTATCTTGTGAATCTGTTCGCTGAAATCTGTTCAGGAAAGAGGTTCAGGCTGGAAATCTAAGAGTAGGAGTGAGAATTAGGATTAATTTCCCCTCAAGTCCCTGATGTGCATTCTCACCATAAACTTCAGCATTCTTCAAAGTGATGAACTTCATGAAACTCTGGAAGGAAGGGGTGGGTGACATGCTAGAGATCATTTTCTTCAGAACCCTCATTTAACAGACGATGGATTTAAATTTTGGACAGATTTAGGCTGGTTTCAAGTTCTCTCAGCTAGTTTGTGTTAAAGCCAGGCTTCCCAGGTTCTTTTCTAAGTCCCTTCCCATTGTACTGTACCTCCATATGACAGTAAAAAAAAACAAAAACAAAAACAATAAACTAAACCTGTTGCCAACAAGTTGATTCCAACTCATAGCAACCCTATAGGACAAAGTAGAACTGCCCTATAGGGTTTCCAAGGAGCAGCTGGTGGATTTGAACTGCTGCCTTTTTGGTTTTTTGGCCTTTTTGGCCAAACTCTTTACCACTGTGCCACCAAGGCTCCTTATCTGACAGTAGCTATTAGCAAATATTAAGTAGGTAATGGAGATTCATGAGTATAAACTCTACATGTTGAATGATCTACTGTACTGTTTCTACCTGTTCTTTCACTCCAATCATTTATTCATGCACTCACTTATTCACTCTTTTATACATAACCAGTTGCCATCAAGTCGACTCCAAGTCAAGGTAACCACATGTGTGTCAGAGTAGATCTAACCGTGTTGCATAGGGTTTTCAGTGGCTGAATTTTCTGAAGTAGATCTCTAGAGTGGACTCAAAACTCCAACTTTTTTGTTAGCAGCCGAGCATGTTAACAATTTGCACCACCCAGGGACTCCACAATCCTAGAAGATATTGACTACATTATGCAGATGAGAACAGAGATTCAAAAAATGTGAGTAATCCTTTCAAACTCACTCAGCCACCAAGTGCCATAGTCAAGTTTCTGATCTGACATCAAAGTTCAAGCTTTTTATTCTCCCTATGCCATCTCCCATCAGTACTGTTAAAAAAAAAAAAGAAGACTAAAATGCCATATGTATCTACTGCATAGCTTTGTTTGTGAGAAATTATTTGTATATTCAACACGTTACATGCTAATTGGGTCATTCGGGAGTGCTCTTCTCGAAGAGTGCTGCGGTGATTTAGCTCAGGACACAGAGCTTAAAGAAAAGGAACTGGAGTCTTCTCTTCGACACTAAGTAACAAACAAAACTTGAGTATGCTCTCTTCTCAAACCTTTCCTTTCCATTTTTGCGAAGCTCAGAAAAACACCTTTGAAAATATAGGTTTAATATCACATTTATTTAGTATTTAATCTGGCTGTCATGGTTATTTCTTCAAGTTGTGGGACTTAGGGCATACAACAGAATTGCTACTATCGCTAAGAGGAAGTTTTATGCAGGTGAACAGCAAAAGCAACACTGTGTAAGAAATAGACTAACCAACGGGCAATATGCAAACCAGTGTGGAAGAATGGGCCCAGGTATATGTGTATGGCCCAGTTATACGTATCTGAACATCAGGCATTTGGGGCAACAAATCAAGAAGTCTCTTCTTGCCATATGCAAGTACTCACTGCACAGAGCCTAAAAAATAAAGCAGAGTGGAGAGGCCCTGTGATACGGACATGAGAATCAGGGCTCAGTAGGCACTTTTGATTGGCACTTTGAATGCAATCATGAAAACAGTGTTGAAGTTTTTAAACTAATAATGTACTGGATTTAACAGATATTTAAAGAGCATTGCATTGCACATCCACCCCTCGTTCAAAATGTACCTCCATGGAACACATCTAAAGAAATTACTCTTTAATTTATCTGCTTCAAATAGTAACACAAAGCATGCTGTAATGCCCTACATTCTAAGTCTATTTGTTAAATTTTATATTATCATTTTGCTTCACAAAAATAAGTGCATAGCTTTTAAAAACTGAAACAAAAATCAAAAGGTATTAGGATTAAAGTGCATTTTTTTGAGAAATATCTAATGTAATAGTGTCTTTTTGGAACAGATGGCAAATCTTAACTTTTATTTTTGACTTGCACATATTGTTAACACTTGACCTGGTATGTTCCCTTTGGATAATGATTATAACATGATAAAGTGAAGAAAAAACAACTAAAGCTGTTACCCTGTTAGCAACTAAGATTAATTTGATATAGCAAAGCATTGCTAAATAATCTGGTAAAACATGAGGTATTTTATGTATCTATTTTAGGAACTAGTCATTACAAAGAATAGTGACAAGTAGGTATGTTGCAAATCTCAGATTAATTAAAATGCTGTTTAACAAGCACTATTAGAAGGCAGAAGAAAGATGTGACAGACTGCTTCTGTAAAGATTACAGCCTTGGAAACCCTATAGGGCAGTTCTACTGTGTCCCATAGGGTCGCTATGAGTTGGAATCGACTCAAAGGCGGTGGGTTTGGTTTGGTTTTGGATTAGAACGCCAAGTTTTTTGTTTTTTTCGTTTTTTTCATGATTGCTGTCAAAAGCTGGGTTTTAGTTTTGTTTGCCTGGTTTCCTGCCCATTTAACCTGTCTATTCCCCCATCCCCAGCCCCCATTCCTTTGCATTTAAGTGAACCCAAGCACAGCAACATTAGCCTAATGCATGAGAACAATGAGGTGAAGAAAAAAGACTGAAGAAGTAAGTCTAATTACTCTAGTTTCATAGAATAAGCTTTTAAGGCTAAGTTCACACTAGGGTAATTACCCACCTAATTGCTCTAGTTTGAAGCCAGTTTGAAAAGATGTTTTCAGCAACGTGAGGGGAAAACATGCAAATTCAGAGGATTGGTTTGATCCCTATTGCCCTTTTTATTAACAAAAGCCCCTTGAAGTACTGAGACGACATTCCTTGAACATACTTCTAATGTACCACAAAGACTTTTCTGATAGACTACAAGCCAGTGTGGAATCGTGTCTAAATCCGTATGCTAACCTTATTCTAATAACTGATCAGTGGACAGAAAAAGAGTGTCTTCTAAGAACGCATTTGTCTCCTTTTGCAGAGCTGTATCGAGCAACACGAAATGTAATGAATCCGTTCTTTTTTATTTGAAAAGGTTTTTTTATTTTATTGTTTTGTTTAAGAATATTCTCAAGCTATGTCCTAATATAGGTGGTTATAGTTTTACAGCCTAATCTCCTTAACTGCAAGCTCTGTCTATGTATCAGAACTGTTGGATAAAACAGTCAGTAGGATGCGTTTGTCCAATAATACCTGATGAGAAAAGTGTTTCCTAGGGAGGCAGGAAGAAAGAACAGAAGGAAAGAAGGAAGGAAGGCAGGGAGTGATGGAGGGATGAGGGAAAGAGGGAGGGAGGGAGTAATGAGGGAGGGAGGGATGAAGAGAGAGGGAGGGGGGAAGGAAGGAAGGAAGGAAGAAAGGAAAGGTGAAGGGTGAGCTTGAAGTTGAAATGAGGAATAAAAATGGTGTGGGGAGGTAATGTGTGAAGTTGTGGAAGTTCAGGCCCCAAGCAGGGCACTCACTGATATGGGTGGACAGTTTTCAGAAACTGCTTGGATGTGAAGGTGGAAAAAGATATAAAGAGGATCATTCAAAGTAAAACTCAGTTAAGGGCTCAACAAAGTGAATCATCTAAGCCAACCTCCTCATTGTAATAATAAGAAAGCTAAGTTTTAGAGAACTGACAGAGTCACACAAAGAATTAATAACTCAGCCAGTTCTCAAATCTTGGTCTCTTGACTTGCTGTCTGTTAACTGTTTACCTGTGGGAAGAACAAATGGAAACTTGCCAAGGTCAGTTTGTCAGGTTAGTAAAATAGCAGAAATGCTTCTTAACTGCAGTCTACCTGCAGGGAACAGAACGTGAATATCAAAACTCAGGGTACCAAGGTCAGAACACAGGAGAAGGTCAATAAGTCAACAAATAAGACAGGCTGAAAGAGAGCAACAGAAACTAAGTCATAGAGAATGAAAAAAAAAAAAATTGAAAGAAAGTATCAGGATGTCTTTAACAGAAGAATGAAGGATTATGTTTGGGCTAATTCTACTGTTTTTTTTCACACATTTCCAATACAAGATTACCTGGGTGTGCTGGGTGCTTTTAAAGAGTCAAAGGCAAGATGGTTTAAAATATACACTGATTCTATTGTATCCTGTTCTTGTCACTTTTCTTCTGATGTCTATCTCTGTAATGAGGGGCAATAAAAAGAGAGATTAAGACAGCAGACAAGCATAATAGGAAGGAAGTATTTGACTCTTTAATTTATAAAGCTGTATCTTTATCAAAAGTAACTAAAAGATACTTTCCTTAAGGTTAAGATTAGTAAACTGGAAAAACTTTATGGTTCACAATAGTTAGGAAGGCAATAAATTGAGCCTATATTTATGCTGCAACATTTCTTCTAATTGTGTTTTTTTTTAAATAAATCTGTGATATGCTTAGTTCTTTCAAAAATTTCTTTCAAGGAAAAGGAAAATATCTATTCTCTTTGGTTCAGTTAGTGATTGTTAAGGGAAGGC
>NW_004444264.1:190571-218071 GCF_000243295.1 Trichechus manatus latirostris
ATAGGAAGAAACTGTCTGTTGATCTTGAAAACCAGATTCTATAAGGCAACTGCAGCATAATCAGTTTCTTCAAATCAGCAACCCAAATTTAATGTGGATAGGGACAGAAAGGAAAATAACTCACACGTGATAATGTACTCACCCGTAACCAGGGCCACATTATGACTTTTGTGGCCTCTGGGCACTTTTACATTAGTGAGCCCTTTCCTCCATTAAGAAAATATTAAAAATTATATTTTACAACTGTATTGGTCTAAAAAGGAATATAATTTTTGACCCTAATATTTACATTTTTTCTTCTGATTTAAAAAATAAATAAAATGAGTGAATATTTGACAGAGAATACTAAAGAAAACTTTGAAGAAGAATAAGGAAGGGGGGATTCCCTACTAAATATGAATTATTATATTTCTAAAGAAATTAAAGCTGATTAATATTGAGGTAAGAATTACAAATAGGCCCATAGGACAGAATAAAGAGTGTCTTGAAGGATACTCACATAAACACATGGGAACTTGTATAAGTTTGAGGGTGGTATCATAAATAAGAGAAAGACTTTTTAATAAGTTGTACAAGGAAACTTCTCTATCTCTTTGAAAAATAAGTAGATGACTTAATTATATATCCTAATTCAAACCATTCAATTTACGTTAAAGTCTAAATGTAGAAAACAATGCAAAAATAAGGACAAATTAAACAAGAAAAATATTTTTATGATATTGGGATTGTTTAAAATTTTTAAAAACCATAAAGGAAAAGATTGAGTATATCAAAATTTAAAATTTCTATGAAACAAAGGATACTATGAACATATGTAAAAAACAAACCACACACTGATAAAGTTATTTATAAGACATAAAACTAACAAAGAAATAGTAAACCCAAAAAACCAAACCCATTGCTATCGAGTCGATTCTGACTCATAGCGACCCTACAGGACAAGTAAAACTACTCCATAGGGTTTCCAAGGAGTGGCTAGTGGATTCAAACTGTCAACACTTTGGTTAGCAGCCAAACTCTTAACCATAGATGATCTAATCAACAGCTACAATGCGTACAAGATTTGACGTGGTAATTCAATAAAGGTGAATCTGAGCGGTCTATAAAGATAATAAGATCTTCACAAATTCACTAGTAAGTAAGAAAAGAAAATTGAAGCAATAATAAAAATGCTTTAACACCCATTTGGTTAACAAACTTAAAATTCTCACAATAGGAAATGTTTGCAAAAATGGGAGAAAATGTAAATTGTTAAAATATCTATGCAGATCGATTTTGCAATATTTATTAAAGTTAAGGATGTACCAAAACTTAAACCTCAACAAGTACATTGCTTGGTATATAGTCTAGAAGAAATCATGTCATGGACGAGGATGTTAAATTTTTTTAACAGTGACAAAATGAAATTGACTTAGTATGGTACTACAGACTCATGACATAGACAACTGCATACACAGCAAAAATGAATGAACTCAATTGACATTAATCAACAAAGATTAATTTAGAAAATAAAAAAACTGCAGAATTATATGTCTGTGTTTGTAATTTTGAAACACATGTAGCGAATGTATAAAACAAACTAAAATGATGGCTTTCTTCCAAGTAGGGAGAAAAAAAAAATAGAGACATCAGGGAATGGGATGGAGTGGGGATAAATGTACCTTTTCATCTTATTGATTATGTATCATTGAAGGAAGAAAGAAAAGGAGGGAGGGATGAAGAAAAAAATGCTTTGCGTTGTAGATATAGGAATGAATATAATATTTTCTGCATGTTTGAAGTGTATCATAAACTGCAAAAAAATTTTTTATATAAACCCTGTCTGCACAATGTTCACATATTAAAAACTTAATTAAGACAATGGTGCAATAACAGATAAGTATAAATGTATATTCAACAAACCACACATATCTGCCAAGGATGAGAGTTGATATTGGGAAAATGGAGAACGGTCTAGTCTCATCCAGGAACAAGAGTGAAAAGATGATACGATTTTCTCTAGATTTCAAAAAAAGTGGGACAGTTTGAGTTGGTAGCAGGAAGAAGATGATTATCTTATGAATGTTTGGACAAAATGCCTAGTTTGGAAGAGTGATCATATATAAATTCAGTAAGACACGCATTATAATAATGAAGTTAAACTTACTATAATTTATAGGAATGTACACATAAGAGGTGCTGGAAAATCTAAGGGTTAGAGATATTTGTTTTTTCCTAATCCTACATTCAGGTATTTTCTTTTTCCCTGGAAAATTTTAAAGAGCTTAAATTCTATTGCCAACTGAAATAATATAAAAAAGGCATTTGTTAAATTTATTCTGTATATTTCAGAATAATTCAAAGAATTTACATTATATATAATTGGCATATCTTGTTACAAAAACATATTTCACCTCACAGGTACTACTAAATTCAGTTATTTATTTTTAACCTTATAGTCTGTTCATGGTAAGTCATTTTTTTCCTTTACCTTGCCATAATCTTTTAACATGTGCATTCTAAAAGAGGGAAAATAAACATCAATCCCACACTACCTACAAATTTTGGATTGTATAAAAGTAGGCCTTTTCAAATGAAGATTGTCTCTGAAATTCATGTAACTTATCTTGGTGCGGATGCTACAAATATTGCCTTTAATGCTATCCATAAAGCTTATTCTGTTTATGGTTTGAAATCTAAGTTTTACCCCAAAAAATTTTATAAAAAAAGTTTTTGATTTGTATGTTTTATTTCATGCCAAGTTCTAACCTAGAAAGGATAATACATTTCCCGAGGTTTCGTGAGACCCGGTTATTTTTAAAAATTATGTAAAACTTGTATTTATTAAAACTGCATATATATACAAATATATGCCTAATGTTTAGCAACCAGTTTTCTGAAAGAAATATATATATGTGTGTGTATACAAGTTTATGATTATACTTCTACTGATATTAACAAATTACAAATAACAATAAAATATACATTTTTATTTTAAATTCCATATAGCCAGTTGATTTTCATAGAATGCTATTACTGATTTTTTTTTCTGAACTCTTGTATCCCTTACGAGTTTATAGATGCAATTGAGGGATGTTGGTTAATATTATCGTTTATTATAATGAGTAAGAGGTAAGTGCAACAGAAAAGACATATGTCAATAATTTGAGCATCTTCTTTATTGAATCAGATAATCATTTGACAATGCTGGGAAATATTTCCTCAAATTGTGCGATTGACAATGTAATAGCTAAAGACACAGCACACTTCTAAATTTAATCCACATTGTCTCCAATACTTCTTAAATCTTGTCAATCTACAAACAATAAACCAAGCCCTGATCCGTAGACTTTGCCAATTTCTGTGGTACAAATATCTGTACCAGGTTTGATTTCAAGCTACTAAATTGGCATTACTAAATATAAGTCGGGAAGAGATGCACCATAGTACACCTTTGTACAGTATCCCCACCATACAACAAACATAAACACAACAAATGTAAATAATCTCAAGAGTAGAGATAATAGTAAAATGTTTAGAAAGTAAGATAATTAGTAATAAACATTAAAATAATAGGAAGTGATGGATTTTGAGTGTTCCTAATTACCTTTGTTTAAGTAAATTTATTTAATTATACATTTCTATAATTTAATTTTTAATAATAGCTGGGTTAACAACCAGTTCACGAAATTCCTAGAAGTTTACCACTAGGCTCTTGCCAGCCAGTGTAAGCTGGTTTCTATCTACAAACACACACACACAGACACACTCACAATATTGGGCTAATACAATGACACGATCAGTATTTACTGCTTCAATTTGTGTAAAATGTTATACAAGTATGTTTTTGTTAGAAATTCAGTGTGTTTGCTAACTAGGTTTGCTATGGCTTGGATAAACTAATTCACAAGAAAAATTGAATTAATTGTGGTTCATTCCAGTTTTATTCAGGTTGATATGGAAAAGTTAGAGGATATAGATCTTATTATATATCAGCAATTTGGCTGTCCTCAAACATTTCTTTTCCCCTTTGCAATCTGCTGAAACCTTAGGCACAGAGGAACCAGCCCCTCTGGGAAGGTAAGTTTCCCTACAGAGATGTCTTCTGTAGTTTCAAATTGTGCCCAGCTGAACTGAATAGTCTGTGAACTATTAAGTATATAGTTATGATAAAAGAGCAATAGTCATTAAGGTCGTTGCACTTGAGGCTTCCATTTGAACTCGTTTTGGATTCAAGGCAAACAAAAATCTTTTGTTTTACTTACTTTCTTCCCCAGCCCAGAGGCAACGTAAGAAAGGATGAAAAAGAAAACCCCTTCCTCCTAGATTTTTGAAAACTTTGAAATCTAATGATGGAAGAGGGCTGCAGTTTGAAACATGAAAGGTCAAGGTAGCCTACTAGAGACGCAGTGAATATGTAACTTCTTATGGGAATCTCCCAGGCGTGAGATTATTCTGAGATTTCAATCTTATAGTTAAATAGTAATATATCAAAAAGATGGTGAAATGTATAAAATGTTCAGGAGCCAGTCATTTAACTCTCACAAAATGTCAGTAGCTTTATTCACAGGCCTTAAACTTAGGAAACTTGAGATATAAGCATTTAAGTAAACACCCTTCAAAAATAAACAAACCTCCCTTTAAGATTAACTCTGGATGAAACATTAAGTGAGTAATTTTCACAAAGCAACCATTAGCCTATTTCTAAGCCCTGATAGAATCTATACACAAACAAATTGGTAGTCAGATTTATGCATCTGCCACCAGTTACCTTTTGAACAGCCCTGGGGGATATAGGAGAAATTTATCAGTGCTTCTGAAAAGCTGAATCATAAGCCTCAAGTATCTTGTATTGTAGGCACAAATTACCAATAGACCCCCTGCTGTTATTATTGTCTGTATCAAAGCCTCCAGTGCTCCAGCCCACATTCTCTTGGCCTCACCTCTGATTTCAGCCAAGCCTGGACACTTCTGTGTAGATTTTAACTCACTTTGCAGTGACAACATCTTATTTATTGGCATCTTAGCTTTCTACATCAGACTCTCACATGCATAGCTCAGAAGTGTGATGTAATTAAAAAGACAACCCTCAACTAATGGTGGACTCCAGCTCCTGAATAATTATCCCTGCCTCCTTTCCTTTGTGTGGACAATTCTAAAAGTCATTCTATACTCTCCTTAGAGTGAATTTAAAACCTAATCACCAACAGTAGTCACCTTGATAAAGCTTTTCTTTCTTCCCTCATACTCTCTTGACCCTCTAGCCTGTTCTTTGGGATCATCTTCCCAATAAATACTTGGAACGAAATTCTTATCTCAGGCTCTGCATTGAGGGGAACACAAGCTAAAACATAATCAGATTCTCACACAGGAATTTGCTTCATCAAGTTCATCTCTAATGAAAATCCATCTATTTTTACACTTTCTCTCCTACCTTCCTTTGGTGTGGTGTATCATTTCTCGTTCTTCACTAGCCATGTAGACTTCAGCTACCATTATGTTGCTACCAGTCTGTTCATACCTCCATACATACAGCCATCTCAACGTGCCTTACTAAGGTTATACTTTATGCTACAGAGTTTCTCTGACTGCTCTGTCCATCCAGGCTTTCGAAGTCTGTGTCCCTGGCTTTAGAAACCTTCTTTGAGTGAAAAAGCAGCCAGAAAAAAAAAAAAAAAAACGTAAAATAATGGAAGAGAGAATGGTACCACCAGTAGAATCATGTGTACTTTATTGCAGTTACTTTCTGAGGGCATATCTTGTAAAATTTACCCAATCATATATTTTGAAGAGTAAAATGACCCCAAGAAGCAGAGCTGAGACATAATGTAGAAAACTACAAAATATTTCTCAGTTGTGAGCCATTTGCTTTTCTATAGAAACACTGTTAAATATAATTTTTAGTGACTTACATGTTTACTCAGGAGCCCTGGTGGCACAGTGGTTAAGCACTTGGCTGCTAACCTAAAGGCTGGCAGTTCAGGCCCACCAGCTACTTCATGGGAGAAAGATGTGGTAGTCTGCTTCTGTAAAGATTTACAGCTTCGGAAACTCTATGGGGCAGTTCGACTCTGTCCTACTGGGTCACTATGAGTTGGAATGGACTCAGCGGCAATGGATTTGGTTTTATATGTTTACTCAGTCTCATTAATGCTTTATTATACATATGAGTACCCTTTTTAGCATTTTTTACATATTCCTATATTCTACTAAAATAATTCTTTACAATCTCTTCCTTTTTCCATGTACAAGGTATTGAATTAACTCAGGGTACTTGGAACCACACTCAAAACTCAACAAGGGAGATAAGAATATATATCTCCAATAAGCCAACGTCTCCCCTTGCACAAAGATATTGTGTTTCAACAGGAATCCCTAGGAAGATCCTTGTTAAATGCTTATGTGTAGACATATGCATATAAGTGTGCAGTTTATACACTTTAACTTTTATACAAAACCGTTACTTCTTACTTAAATTTTATAAAGGTAAACTGTGATGGAACAAATCTGAAGCAGTGATAATTTCAGGCAGCGTGTTCATTGCTAGAGGACATACACCACTTTCTTCAGGCTTAATGAGTAGAAGTCTGTCATTTATTTTTCAACCAGCACTCAGAGGAAAAAATGGAAAAAAAACGAAGGAGAACAATTCCACTATTCTCAATAAGATAATTAAAACATTTACATAAAGGTATCCAGAGAAATACAGTTCACTGCTTCAGTAGGCAATCAACATAAATCATAAAGATGGATATTATCTTGATACTACTTTTGATATAGATGAATAAAATATTTCCTAAATATTTCTGTACTTATTCTAAGTTAATATTTGGATGTATCTGCTTTTGTTGTTTATCCAAGTCATTGCTCTCTGTCTTGGATTGTACTGTGGTGAGCACCAGTTGCTAATTATTATTTTTTCTTGGACCCACGCCAGAAGTTAATTTTCCCCCAAAAAGAGGAACATAAAAGAAAAATCCTACCATCTTGACACATGTAGAAAATATTAACAGCAAAGAGAAGGATGAGGAAAAAAATTAGAGTAAGCAGGGACAAGAAGTAAGGTTAAAAGCAATATTTTGGGGTAAGTGAATGTCTGAAAGTATTAGTGTTAATTAATATCTTTAAGATAGTTAATAAGTAGTCATAATAAAATATGAATGTTGAGAAATTGTAGACAGATAATAATAATTCACCTATTCTGAACAGCTAGCCTCATAACAACAACAACGAAAACACCAAACCCACTGCCTTCAAGTTGATTCCAACTCATAGCAACCCAACAGAACAGAGTAGAACTGCCCTATAAGGCTTCCAATGCTGTAATCTTTACAGAAGCAGACTGCCACATCTGTCTTCTGTTGGGCGGCTGGTGGATTTGAAATACCGACCTTTAGGTTAGCAACTGAGTGTTTAACAACTGCACCACCAGGGATCCTTTTATCCTTCATAGTACAGACCAAAAGAGAATTAATAAAGCTGGAGGTGTGAGGAATGAAAGGAGAGGAGAGAGAAAGAAAAAGAGGTAGAGAGAGACAGAGACACAGAGACATACAGAGAGAGAACTCAGAATGAACAACGATTGAAATCCACCAGCAAATCCTGTTGGTTCTGTTTTCCTATCTCATCACTCTAGTACCATCAGTTCTTTCCAAAAATACAACAATAGCTTCTTAACTGATCTCCCTGATATATCACTTGTCCCATTATGGTCTTTTATTTTCTTTGCAGCCAGAGGAATCTGTTTAAAACATAAATCAGATATATTAAAGTAAAAAATGCTAGCGGACACAGCAGATTAACTCCTCTCTATAATAAGCGATAAGGACCCCTGGTGGCACATTAATTAAGTGCTGGATGCTAACCTAAAGGTCGACAGTTCAAACCTACCAGCCACTACATGGGAGAAAGATGTGGCGACCTGCTACTGTAAAGATTACAGCCTTGGAAATTCTATGGGGCAGTTCTACTCTGCCCTATAGGGTCACTAGGAGTTGGAGTCAGAATTGACTCAAGGGCAACGGTTTATAGTAAGTTATAGAGTCCCTGGGTGGACAAACAGTTAAGCTCTTAACTATTAGCTGAAAGGTTGGCAGTTCGAACCCACCTAACAGTGCCTTGGAAGACAGGCCTGGTGATTTGCTTCCAAAAGGTAAAAAAACAAAACCAAATCCATCGCCTTCAAGTCAATTCTGACTCATAGCAACCCTATAGGACAGAGTAGGACTGCCCCATAGAGTTTCCAAGAGGTGCCTGGTGGATTTGAACTGCCAACCTTTATGATTAGCAGACATAGCTCTTAACCACTACACCACCAGGGTTTCCTCCAAAAAGTAACAGCCTTGAAAATCCTATAAACAAACGAACAAACAAAAAACCCAAACGCATTGCCTTGGAGTCAGACTCATAGCGACTCCACAGGACAGAATAGAACTGCCCCATAGAATTTCCAAGGAGCGGCTGGTAGATTGGAGCTGCTGACCTTTTGGTTAGCAGCCTAGCCTGTGCCACCAGAGCTCTGTCTAAAATACCATGGAACAGCTCTATTCTGCACACATGGTGTCAGCATTAGTCAGAATCAACTCACCCGCAACTAATAACAACAACAATAAGTTGTAATATACAAAATAATAAATATTTTAATAAAATTTTCTATCTCACTGCCACAGTCCAAATTGGTTTTGAGGATATGGTGGTTGTTTAAGGATCCAACGTCTACATTCCATTTGCTGGATTTCAGTCACAAAGCCACATCTAAATGCAAGGGAAACTGAATATTGGTGGGCACCAGTGTTCTGATTGCATGTCCTGCCACATCCCTAGGGATAATTTTATTTTCTGGTTTTATGATCTAGACTTTTCAATTTCTATGTGCTTTGCTTTTTCTTTGGAGGACTACCTTGGACTGCTAAAACTTCTTTGCCCACAAGCACTAAGAGCCAGAAGTGCCCAAGGCTGCCCACAACCAATGACTGACAGCTGCAGAAATGTGAAAGCCTAGGTCTCTTCCATCAAGGTGATACAGACTCTGTAAAATCATTCACGCTCTAGAACCCCCAGTGTTTGCGAACAATATAACATGGACTGCCGGAACGAACAGATCTGTCTTGGAAGAAGTACAGGCAGAATGCACGTTAGAAGTGAAGATAATGAGACTTCATCTCATGTACTTTGGACGTGCTATCAGGAGGGACCAGTCCCTGGAAAAGAACATCATGCTTGGTAAAGCACAGGGCTGGCAAAACAGAGGAAGACCCTTGACGTGATGGACTGACCCAGTGGCTGCAACAATGGGCTCAAACGTAGCAACAATTGTGAGGATGGCACAGGACAGGGAAGCATTTAGTTCTGTTGTACATAGGGTCACTATGAGTAGGAACCGACTCAACGGCACCTATCAACAACAGAACCCCCAGAGAAATCAGGTTGAGGTGAGGATTTCACCTGAAATTGCTGTCTTGTTGGCTTCTTCCCCTCTCCTTTGCGCATTCCCTTCTCCTGTACCAGTCTCTTAATACACCACTTGTCATGAATCCACAGCTCAGAGGAACTCAACCGAAGACCCTTTGCACATTCTGCTCAAGACACACTAATCTTGCTATTCCTTGAACCAGCCAATATGCCCCAACCTCAGGAACTTGTAGATGCTTTTCTTTCTGCCTGTTATGCTATTTTCCCACTTGTCGACATGATTTACTTCTTTACTTTCTTCAGATCTCTGCTCAAAATATCACCTTATCAGAGACGTCCTCCTTGATCACCCCATATCCTTGAGCCCAATCCAGCCCATCCTCTTTCCCTCCTTACTATCTTATTATCCATACCATTCATCTTCATCTGACATACTACGTATTTCTTTGTTTCCGAAGTGATTGTGCTCTGCACTAGGATATACATCCCACGGGGACTAGGAACTTTGTTCGCCTCTAGCACCCAGTACGGTGCCTGGCTACACAGCAGGAACTCAGCACATATTTTCAAATGAAGTGAATGAATAAATGAGTAACTATGCTAAAACTTAAGAAAAGAATAAACTGAATATAATTTTCATTCTATAATTAAGCTTTTGTTCCAAACTAAAAAACTCCTCTAGAAATGATTACTGATGAATATATGGATCAGGTGTGCCTCAGTAGTTTATTAAAGAAATAATTCTCATCTTCAGTGTAGGCAGACGAGATAAGCAGTGTGTGTTGTAGGATACTGCCTTAGTCAAGCCTAAGTGGGGCCTGTATGTAATATGCTGTATAACGGTTTATGTAATCAAAACTTTTCATAATATTACTGAACATTATATACATACTTTGGCTGAAAGCTGCCAGAAAGTTGAACGTATTTACTGAGGAAAAAGTACATGGTTTAGGGGTCTTTTCAAGGAGTTTTATGCTGCTTGAGAATAAAAAGGTCTGTGACATTAAATAACCTTCAGAATTAAATTCTAATACAACAAAATGAAAGACAGAAAGAAGTTCCCAGTAGTTTTACAGGAAAGAGCAAGCTTAGAAGGGACTGAGCTATAAAGATAATGCTGAGGTGGTTAGCACATTAATAAATTAAAAGGGAAAAAGAATCAAAACATGAAATTAAGAGTGACTGTTAAAGGTAACCTGATCAGAACATCAGGAAAGGTACTTGGAGACAGCAGGCTGTCAGAGAGAGGTCTGAAGCCAGACTGCAGCGCCAGGTACATATTATCCTTTTCTGCTCTTTTGGGTCCTGAAGGGACAGACACTCTCTGTTACTGGTTTGGCTGCCCCTTTGAACTGTTGATAACTGTAAGGAAACTTGAAGTTAAGTCAAGTCTTTTCGGGAGACATAGAGCGAGATGGAGTCAGCCTGTCTATCCATTATTATCCACAGAGTAAGCACCAAAGTTTTAATTTGAATGAGGGACTTATGACTGAAAGTTTATCGCTATATTGACATATCATATCGACTTTCTGATAATGTTCTAAAGCCAGTTGAGTCAGAGAGAGAAAATGCCACTGGGTACAAATTGTGACATCAATTCTCTGTTAGACTGATCAATTGAATTTATATATTACCTCCAGCTACATTCTTAAAATCTATAGTTATACTCTCTCTTCAGTGCACAGCACACAGTTTAAATAATTGCAGATTCAAATGAATTTTAAAGGGATTGAACAGGCTTTAAATTAAAAATGTGTGAACATTGCTGTTTTAAACTAATCTTAATTATTTACTAATTTAACTCAATGGATTCACCTTTTCTGTCTTCCTCTTTCTTTCTCTAATTCTCCTAAAGGTAAAGATTCCTCAAATTTTCCATATTCATACAGCAAATGATTTGGACTATTTTAATCAATAAGAGAAAAATAATATGTATATATAGATTTTCAGTTCCATTAAATTGAGTCATCAAAAAATATTGGAAGTTCTAAATTACAGATCCACTGGCCTCAGTCCTAAATACATTTCTCTTTCAATTATGAGATATTAACATTCATTCATTAGCCACCAATGTTGTATAAGGAAAATTAAAAATACATTACATCAAAAACTTCTCCAGCAAAATACAGAACACTGAAGCTTTCTCTCTATAAAATTTTTGTATGAAGTTGCAAAGTTTAGAGAGCAACCCCAAACACTGTGCCACCTATAGGAAATTCAATATATATTAGAAGACTTAGGCAAAAGCAAATAATACAAAGATTTTTTTCATGTTTCCAGGATTTTGCTGTACATTTTGGACATTAAGAAAAATCCTACTGGAAGCAATCATTCCCTAGAAAAATTTTAACTAGAAAAGCGGGCAATTTCAACTTGATTCAAATGTTGAGTTTTGGTAGCTTTATGTATCATAATTGGAATGTATGCTATTTTAAATTATGATGCTAATCATTAGCATTTACTGAATATTTATGATTTACTATGCACTATGCGAAGGCATTAGCAAACATTAATTTGCTTTGGACAACACCTAGAAGGTAGGGGTTATTATTCTCATCAACTTACAGTTCTAGAAACACAGACCCAAACAGGTTATATAGAGTTTCAGTAAATGGGGAAAATGAAACCAACACGAGTCTCTTCTCTAATGCTGCCATTAATTGTCGCCAAGTCAATTCCTCCTCTTTAATAAACACTTAGAAATACTGGATAAAATATAACAAAATCTCTCTAAATAAAAAACTGATTCCAAGAGAAAGTTAAATCCACAGTTTTCTGAAAGTAAGATGGAACTCTAAATCTCAATGATGTAGTAACTGAAAACTAGAGCTAAGATGTTTCAGTGGAGGATCAGAGAAAGGTATAGGCCTTAGGGGTTTCATTCTAAATCTCTAATGGTGGAGGAAATCCGTGTCATACACAGGTGGAAGCATGAACTTGAGCTACTTACAGTAAAGAGATAGTTATAAAGAGTTACCATATTTATGAAACAAGAACTGGGAAAATTAGAAGCAATGATACTTGTCAGTTTCCTGTGGCCCTGAGAATATAAACAGACATCAGGAAAAAGAAAAGACTACCCTCGGGTTTGTCCACATCCTGTCATAGGATTCAAATTCATACTAGACAGATATTTGTCTAGACACTGGGCACAAAGACATGTGACATCTCCCAGGAGGGATGCTTCCAAACCCAGAGCATACAGGCTTCTCACAAAGAAAACCACTCTTCACAGGATAAACTCAGGCCATCAACTACTCAAGTGGATAAACCATGAAAGAAATTAAGAAGATAAAAGAATCATAAGTTTTCACACCAAGATACAGAAAAAATAGAGCAATCATACAGATTTCAACATGAGTGTGATTAACATGTTCAAAGCAATAAAGAAGGATAAAAAAGCATGAGAAAAAAATAGAGCAATGGCAAATTATCTAGTGTTAAAAAAAATTACACAAATTACAAATATAGTTCCTAAAATTTAAAACAAAGAAGACAACAGATCTGTGCCAATAGATCTGAATAAACCACCAATGATATGCCACAAACAGATAAGAGAGAATATGAAAAGAGGTTGAAATACATGAATTTGCTTTTGAGATTTTTTTTCCTTTGAATATTCTGCTCTTTCACTGCCATATGAAACTCTTATTTCCTCCCATTATCTCCAGTAATCCTCTCGGACTTCTACATATTGGATTTTTACATTGTGTCCTCTATGACTCTTGTCTACCAATCAAGTGAAAAGATGTCTTTGAATACACAGGAAGCTTTGTAAAGATTCAAAGAAGGCCAATCTTAGTAGACAACTACAACCAGAGTAAGTACTGTTATAATTCTGCCCTAAAAAAAATCTTAAAATCACATTGTGTAAAGGATTAAGTTAGCCATCAAGTAATTTAGCTACCTATCAAAACAAACTTCAACACTCTTGAATTTAAGCACGCAACAGTTTAGGAGAGGCACTTCAGGTTATCTTACTTTGTGAGAAAGACTGCAGAACACTTCTGAGAGACTAAGATCAGTAATGCCAGTTTTCCTTCACTAAGTGCCCAGGTTGTTATTCTCTTTCTACATCCAACAAAGTTGTTTTCCATTGCATTCAGTACTACTTCACCTTTTTTCCAATCATCTTCTACTTATATCTATGCTTTTCATCCAAAAGATTCTTACAAAACTTACAGAGAACCATTATGTCCCACTGGCCCACATGGGCTACTGTAGGAGCACTCAATGAGTGGCCATTATCCTATGATCTAGGACCGTGTCAATCCAATAAGAGATCTCAGTTGACTAAACCAAAATTAAGTTTGTCTCCTCTCCCATTTGACAGAGTTGCCACTCAGAAGTTGTACCAGCTAGGCTGGCCTGGAGTTAGGGGAAAGAAAGATGCATCATTCCCAAGAAAGATCTAGGTGGGAGCCCTAATTTTAAAAATAGATACAGGTACCCTATTGAATGTACCATGGACTGCCAGAAGAATGAAAATGTCTGTCTTGGAAGAAGTAACAGCCAGAGTGCTCCTTGGAAGCGAGGATAGTGAGACGTGGTCTCACATACTTTGGCCATGTAATCAGTAGGGGCTGTCCATTCCTTGGAGAGGGACATCATGCTTTGTAAGGCAGAGGGTTAGTGAAAATGAGGAAGACCTTTGACAAGAGGGATTGACACAGTGGCTGCAACAGTGGGCTCAAACATAGCAACGATTGTGAGGATGATGCAGGACGAGGCAGTGTTTTGTTCTGTTGTACGTGCTATGAGTTGGAATCGATTCAATGGCAACTGACAACAGTAATAACCCTTCCACCTTATTTGTCTTGTGCCTTACGCAACAGAAGCTGAGAGTACAGTATCTCTGTTTGGGAACAGCCACATTCAGTGACCCAACTGCCTTACTAAGTTTTGTCTACCAGGACGAGGTGAGGTAGATACAGTCAGAAAAGTTTTTGAGTCCAATTTTTAGGAAGTTATTCCAATGCTCAACAGTATCAGATTCGTGTAGATAGAAGGGAATGTGGAAGATCCATCAAATGTATTAATTATCAGTCCACTGTTGATGGCTCTTGAAATAAAAGGCAAACCATTGTCAGAATGTGAATAATTCATAAACCAAATGCATCACATGGATTAATTTCAAGAGTCATGAACATAAGCCGTCTTTCTATTTAAATCTTCTTTGATTACAATTTATAATATTTAATAGTTTCTAGTATACAGGTCTTACACATTTTTAATTAAATATGTTCCTAGGTTTTTCATTTTTAAATATTATTTTTAGTGAGTTAGTTTTAAATAAGTTTTTATAATTATTCTTAGCTAGCATGTAAAAATATAATTTTTTTGTATAATGAATTTATATTCTGTAAATTTACTATATTGATTTATTAGTCTAGATGCTTTTATATAGATTCTTTAGCATTTTTATGTAGATAGTCATGTTGCCTGCAAATATACAGTTTTACTCTTTGGTTTATAAACCTAATACATTATTTTTAATTTAATTTTATCTTATTTTATTTTTGCTTTCCTTATTGCACAGGCTATGATTGACAGTATAATGTTGAACAAAAGTAATGAGAGCATTATTCTTGCTTTTTCTCTGGTCTTAAGTAGAAAATGTTGGGTCACTCACAGTAGAATATGATTTTATCTGTATTTTTTTCCCATAAAAGTTCTTAATCAGATTAAGGAGTTTTCCTTCTATTCCTCTATTCCTAGGTTTTTGATTTTGTGAGTAATTTTTTTTTTTAACCATGAATAGGTAAACAATTTCATTACATGAGTTTTCTACATCTTTTGAAATGACTTTATGGTTTTTCTCTTTTATTCTGTTAATAAGATGAACCATTTTGATTGATATTTAGACTTTAAAATAAACTTGCATTGCCAGAATATTATCCATTATTCTTTTCATATATTGTTGGCTTAAATTTACTCCTCCAAAATTTTTTTGCATTTATGATTATGAGGGATTCTATAGACCCCTTTTCTTGTGATATCTTTGTCTGACTTTGGTATGAGTATAATACTAGCCCCATAAATTAATTGAAAAGTGTTCCATCTTCTTCTATTTTCCTCTATGTTTTTGCCCTGAATTTGTATTACCCGTTGCCATCAAGTCGATTCTGACTCATAGTGACTCTATAGGACAGAGTAGAACTGCCCCATAGGGTTTTCAAGGAGCAGCTGGCAAATCTGAACTTTTGACCTTTTGGTTAGCAGCCAAGCTCTTAACCACGTCTTTCTGAAATATTTGATAGAATTCACTAGTTAATCCATCTAGAGTTTTTTTGGTAGGAAAATTTTTAAATATAATTTCAATTTCTTTAATTGAAAAAGGCATTTTTCCCCTCTTTGGTGAGTTTTGGTAATTTGTGTCTTTCAATGAATTTTCTCATCTCATCTAAGAAGTTTAAGTTATTGGCATAAAGTTGTTCTTAATATCCCGTTGTTATGATTTTAATGACTGAAGAATCTGTAGTGATGGTCAATATTTTCTTTATAATATTGGTAATTGATATCTTCTCTCTTACTCTTGTGCAATCTACCTAGAAGCTTATAAATTTTATTGATCTTTTCAAAGAAACTGCTTTTGGCTTCATTGAATTTCTCTATTTTTTTTTTTTTTTCCCATTTTCTATCTATTGGGTTCTTCTCTAATATATTATTATTTTCTTTCTTCTACTTATTTTGGGCTTAATTTTCTCTTATTTTTATAATTTTATCAGATAAGCATTCTAATCATTGACCTTAGATCTTTTGTATATTTTTATTGTTGTTGAAAATATACACAGCAAAATATACACCAATTTAATAATTTCTGCATGTACGATACTGTAACATTGATTACAATCTTCATATTGTGCAACCATTCTCACCCTCCTTTTCTGATGTGCTCCTTCTATATTTAGATAAAATCACTTCTCCCTATGCTTCCTATCTGACCTTTCAAGTTGCTATGGGACAGTTGGAACCCATATAGATAGCTCTTTAAAAGAGTACAATGCTCATGGCAGACATTTTTCACATTTTAATTTAAGGCTATGACTTTCCCTCTAGGCACTCCTTTAGCTGTGTCCCAGAATTCTTACAAGTTTTATTTTGATTATCATTCAGTTCACTTAAAAAAAAACTATTTCTTTTTGACCAATAGATTATTTAGAAATATGTTATTTAATTTTGAAATATTTGAGGTTTTTATGATTATGTTATTGTCACTAATGTCTAACTTAATTTCATTGTCTTCTGGTAGTTGTCTTACATTGTTTCCCAATTTGACAATTGCTCTTGGCAGGTTGTTTATCTGATGAGGTCTTCTTCTGTCATTACCCTGAATGGAAATCAATAGGGAAATTTTTAAGAAAAAAATTATTCAGATAGTGAAAACTAGAAGGCAAAATATGAAAAATTTCAGACCTGAAAATACTAGAAAGTTATCTTTTTTTTTAAATTCTAAACTTCAGGCCACTTATCCAAATACACATAATAATAAAAATTATCATTGACATTAGATGCTTTCTTGAAGATACTGGAAATTTATTATGGGAAATCTAGGTATTAATGGATGGGATGTTAGAGATCAATAATAGAATTAAAGTGGAGAAAAGATCTCTTTCTCTTGTCTTTTGTTCCATACCACTGCCTCAAATCAAATGTGGCTATAGTGTCTTTAAAACAATAGGAAAGAGACATATTCTAGGTAAACATTTTCCTAGATGTACTTTATTAGTGTTAGTCATGAACACACACACACACACACACACACACACACACACACACACACACCAGATCATAAAATCATAGAATCAACTTATTTGGAAATCGTGTTTTCCAACTTCTTCAACTAAATGCAATTATTTTGTGTTTTTAGTTCATCTGATTCCCACTACCTCCACCCCATTACTGATTTTAGATGGTGTGCTTACCTAGTTTGGAGCCCTAGTCATGCAGTGGTTAAGAGGCTGGCTGCTAACCAAAAGGTCGGCAGTTCTAATTCACCAGCTTCTCCTTGGAAACCCTACGGGGCAGTTCTACTCTGTCCTATAGGTTTAATATGTAGTTTAATCACATTAAAATATTAAAATGAAAGTGCCACTGTACATTATAACTTAGATATTATTTCTGCATAAGCCAATAAACAATTTTAATTTTTACCTGTGTCAAATTGTGGATTGTTTTGTAATTTCTCTTTTCTGCCTCAGTTAGTATTATGAACGCCCCTTATTTTTATTTTTTTTATTATTTAAGATTTTTGCAAACTTGGGAAAGTATTATAAACAAAAATTCTCATATTTTGATCTATTTAATTATAAAAATAGAAGACACACCCTGGATGTTTCTCTATTTTTTATTTTAAAAATTTCAAAAGACTTTATTACTATTATTTTAATGTAAATCTGTCAGAAATTTGTTCATCAGTAGTTTTAGTAAAGTGAGTGGTTCTCAACTGGGGAAGATTTTACCCCGCAAGGGGCAATGTATGTTGTTGTTGTTAGGTGCTGTAGAGTTGGTTCCAACTCGTAGCAACACTTCATGCAAAAGAACAAAACACTGTGTTTCATCAATAACTGGTACTTTCTGCTTTCAGCCAGGATCCGTCGGACATTGGCAATGATATTCTTTGTTCCACATCCTCTTCTGAATCTGGCTTGATCTGCTTTCAGCCAGGATCCATCGGACATCAGCAATGATATTCTTTGTTCCACGTCCTTCTGAATCTGGCTTGAATTTCTGGCAGTTTCCAGTTGATGTACTGCTGCAACCGCTTTTGAATGTAAGTTTCCAAAAAAATAACATGAAAAAATAACTGGAGATACTTTTGGAAGTCACAACTTGGAGAGTGCTACTGGTATTTAGTAGATAGAGATCAAAGATACTGCTAAACATCCTACAATGCACAGGACAGGGCAATCTCCCACAACAAGAATTTCTGTCCTAAAATGTCAATGGTGTTGAGGTTGAGAAACTTTCTGTTAGGTGAAATCTGGTTATTATTGTTTCTAAGATAATATGTCGTATGATAATTCTGAAGTATCGATTAGATTAAATTAAACAATTAGATAAAATAATTTATTATGCATTATGGAAGAAACTTCATATTTTTCTTCATCAAAAGAATACAGAAATACAGAATTTACAATAACCACTTCATAATCTGGCTTACCTAATTTATGGATATAATTGTCAATGAAAAAAATTTATGATATTAAAAAAGAGAGTGTTCTATTTATACAGTCAGAATTTTCTATGACTGACTCATGGACATGTTGCTTTCATTTTCTCCTTATAGCAAAATTATTCACTTATGGAAAATTGTAGTATTTGATTAACCTATCCTCTGAAATCCATAAGATCTTTTATCGGCAAATTTTTGGAAGTAATCTGTAGTCTGTTTTAGTCTAGAAGCTCTGCTGGAACCTGTCCACCATGGTTGACCCTGCTGGTGTTTAGAATACCGGTAGCATATTCCAGCATCATAGCAACACACAAGCCACCACAGTACAACAAACTGACAGGTGTAAAAAGAAGACAGAAGAAGAATTGATGCATTTGAACTGTGGTTTTGGTGAAGAACATTGAATATAATATGGACTGGCAGAAGAACGAACAAATTAGTCTTAGAAGAAGTAAAACTGGAATGTTCCTTAGAAGGAAAGATGGTGAGACTTTGTCTAGTTTACTTTGGACACATGATCAGGAAAGACTAATTTCTACAAAAGGAAATAATGTTTGGTAAAGCAGAGGGTCATCGAAAATCAGGGAAACCCTCAATGACATGGATTGACACAATAGTCACAACAATCGGCTCAAATATATCAAAGATGATGACGATGGCTCAGGACCCGGAATGAGTCAGAGCTGACTCTAAGGAAAGTAGCAACATCAACAACATCCTCTAAGATAATACTTAAGAAATAGGAAGAATGCTGGTTAAAGGACTATCAGAAAGATAAATGGATCATTAAAGGTGAAGAACTTCAATCTCATAACGGATTACTATATAATCACTAAACATTTCTAAACTCTTATTTCTTAATTTTTGAAGTTCCCTATCATCCTTCTACCTTTATTCATCTAATATCCATATTTTCATATACTTTTTTGAAACCTATACATTTTATATTTTGTTTCTATCAATAAAGCACTTTGCAACTTTCACAATTAATGCATTTTGATTTGTTTCCTGAACCATATATGAATACATTTAGTGAGAAATAGTGGAACAACATATCTGATGATTCAGAAGCTTGATGACAAAACTGACAGAATTTTGGTCAATATACAAATTTTAATTAGAGATTTGCATTCAGAGTTTTCTTTAGCTTGGTGACCTACTTTGGATATGTTAGTTGACTTGCTTGATTGCTTTCCCTATAGACATTTTAAAAACTATATCTGTTTTCTGCTACACTTGAGTGAAAGACTCTGAGGACCTTGATATTTCAATAATTATATAGAATAGAACATCCTTGAAAATTTACTTTAATTACAGGCTTTCAGATGCAGTTAATAATAAGCCATATGACTATGGGAACAATATAAAATTTATAATTTGCTATGCATTAATTAAGACTAATAGGGTATGATGTAAACGTTTGAAAAGCATTAATCAGAATATTTTATATGAAATTCTATTGTAGTCAAAAATAACAGCAAGAATTAAGCCTAAGAGATATACTCTACATGTTGATTTTTCCACAGAATGATTTATAATGAGCATAAACGTTGCTTAAAAAAAAGGACAAGAATTAAATATCTACTTTGAAATGTACCTGAAATGTTTTCCAGATAAATTACCACCAATAATAATTTTTATTTATAAATTATTATTTTATAGAAATTTTAAAATTTGACTCTTCTATACAAAGTAATTTCAAATTATCAGGTTTGGAAGGAGATGACTTTCTATATACAGATCCAGTTTTATATAGCTAATACTAATAATCAGTCTATAAACCTCCTTATATAATAGGAGTGGTGGCACAGTGGTTAAGTATTCGACTACTAACCAAAAGGTCAGCAGTTTGAATCCACCGGCCATTCCTTGGAAACCTATGGGGCAGTTCTGCTCTGTCTATAGGTTCACTATGAGTCAAAATTGACTCAACGGCAATGGTTGGTCAGGTTCTATAATACCCAGTTCTAACAAGTTAATATAACAACTACATGAAAAAAAAAATCTGTGAAATAATAAAAATGATGGTTTCATGTTTATGTTGAAGTAAACATGATGGCTCATTTGCAGAAATCTGTATGAATAAATAGGATTTGCTGCTCTTTCTGAATTAAAATTCCCTAATAAATATAAAAAATGTGGGTACTAGAGTGAATCATTTTAGAAAACACCAAAATCAAGCAATTTAAACCATTCATACTTAATCCATGAAGGTTCATGCTTAGGGAGGGCCCATCTGGCCTCTCTACAAATGGGATGGTTTGTACATATGGGCCATAACATATGCATAGCTAGCTGAACCAACAACCCCTGCAACGAAATAGTAATTAGCATGGGGCAGGTTTTTTTTAAGGCTACTAGCACAGTAGCAAGTCCTTCTTGACCTACATCCAAATGGACATATGATTACATAAAATGGATAGTTTCTTTCTCAAGCATTTATTTGCGTGCAAAAATGTAGGATTTGTTTAACTGCCGCCAACTGAAGAACTGAGACCCATATGTTACCCCATAAACTTACCGGTTAGCAATTTGTTATAAGCAAGATGCAAATATTATGGTAAGCATTCAGAACGTTTATTCAATGAACCTTATGTTGTAAATGGAAACAACAGTATGTCAGAAAATTTTGTAATCACCATTTCACCACCGGCCCCATTTTATGTGCGATTCAATGTTTCTAATACAGACATCAAGGTCATCAGAGTTTTTAACATCAAGTAATGCATGATTCAATTGGAGGGGGGGAAGAAATAGTGAAAAATCTGCAACAACCTGAAGGTAATGTACCGGCTTAATTTTAAGTGGCTCACTGAGTTATTAGTAACGTCAGACAGAATATACTCTCGAATATGTTTTCTCAATTTGGTTTGGATCTCAATGGGATTTGATGGAGGCACTCATCTATAGGGGAACTTTAGAACACAGACATAACAGTGTTGTAGAAATTAACATTAACAAAGGTTTAACAAATGTATGAATGTATGAAAGTAGTTGACTTGGGCAAAAATATATTACAGGTGTAATTTGAGTCTAGTTATTCTATTCTAGATGTAAAGATAGGAGATGATTTTCAACTTTTAAGAGCTTTAAAATTTCCCCAAAATTTTGGTCTGCTGTTCATTTCCATATCCGGTGATTCTAGAATAATTCCTAGTGCATGTAAGTCATGCAATTAATAATTTCTGAATGAGTGAATAAATGAATGAATACATCCTTCTCATATTATGTGATTAAGAATGGGGATGAATGGTATCCCCCCAAAAAAATTGTTTCTGTTATTAGAACAAGGGGAATGGCTGCAGAAGCCAGATCAGCAGATCTCAGCTGACCAGTCTAATATATCCGCATCTAGATAGTGAAGTTTGCTTGTGCCTAGATGATCTTTGAAAGAAACACTGTTTCTAAAACTTCATTTTGTTGTTGCTATCATTAACCAAAACCAAACCAAACTGTTGCCATCGAGTTGATTCTGACTCATAACAACCCTATAGGACAGAGTAGAACTGCTCCATAGGGTTTCCAAGGAGCGGCTGTTAGATTCGAACTGCTGAGCTCTTAACCACTGCACCACCAGAGCTCCTTTGCTATCGTTACTATATAGCAAATATTGCTAGCAATATTTCTTAAAGAGAGTTGAGTCTATTTTTTAAAACAATAATTTAAATGCTAAGTTTTAAGAGATATTAAACAAAAAAAGGAATATTTTATACCAAAACACTTAAAAAAAAAAAGAACTTTATTTCATTTTTCTGGAAAGATTACACTTCTATATGTCAGATGTAACTAGTTTCATAACAACGTATAGTTCAACCAATACATCTTTGGAGTCTTTAATTCTAACTATTTATGTAATCTTTGTGTTACTTTCTAACAGCATTCTGTGAAACTCATTTATGATTTTTTTTTTTTTTTGTCTCATCCTTGGCCATATTAAGGTAACTTAGATTTGAGCAGATTACATGGAGCTCTATAGTTGAATCCAAGACCAAAGTTTCATGAATCTGTTCTTACTACCAGTGAAAAAAAAAGTGTCCTATCTGTTATAGCAAATAACTGAGTATTTTACACAAACATATGATGCTCAAATTACCTCTAGAGCCTGACATAATAAAACATGACAAGACTTATAATGATATTTTCCAGATAAATAAACAAAACCTTGAACCTGATCAAAAGAATTTTATTTTGTCATTAGCTTCCTCTTGGGTAATGATTTCAGAGACTATAAATCTGTAAACTTCTTCATTCTCTATTTATAAGAAATGTTACTATATGCTCTTACAATTTGAAGAAAAAATAAAAAGACTTAGTATAAGCATTTATGGGATGATTTTATATTTAATAAGTGCATTTATGAAAAGCTCTTAGAATATTGACACATAGTAAATGCTTAATAATTGTTAACTGTGTTAATATTTTGTATCATTATTATTACTATGGTGTGACAAATGTTCTTTCTAAAGAGAGAAATATAGCTGGTCTAAACATAGGGAAAGAATCCCTGTTGGCACAAAAGGTTAATTGTTTTACTGCTAACTGAAATGTTGCTGGATTGACTCCAGCAGCAGCTCCACAGAAGAAAAGACCTAGCAATCTGCTCCCATAAAGATTACAACCTAGGAATCCTATGGGGCAGTTCTACTCTGTCATATAGGGTCACTCTGAGTCAGAATTAACAGCACACAACAACACAACAACAAACTTACAGAGAAAATCCTTCATGCAATCTACTGGCCCAAAATACTTAATATATTTCATCAAATGGGGATGTTTTCTCTGTCCTACCACAATCAATGCCAATGGAAGCAGCAGTCAAGATATCAAAGAACATACTGCTTTGAGTGAATCTGCTGCAAAAGATCCCTTTAAAGTGTTAAAAAGCAAAGATGTCACTGAGGACTAAGGTGCACTTGTCCCAGGCCGTGGTATTTTTAATTGCCTCATATGCATGCAAAAGGTGGACAATGAGTACAGGAAGACTTGAGAAGATTTGATACATTTGAATTATGGTGTTGGCCAAGAATATTGATTATACATACCATGGACTCCCAGAAGAACGAACAATTCTGTCTTGGAAGAAGTTCAGCCAGAATGTTCCTTAGAAACGAGGGTGGCGAGATTTCATTTCATATACTTTGGACATGTTATCAGGCAGGACCAATCTCTGGAAAAATACATCATGCTTTGTGTTTTAGTTATCTAGTGGTGTTATAACAGAAATACCACAAGTGGATGGCTTTAACAAAGAGAATTTTATTCTCTCACGGTATATGAAGCTAGAAGTCAGAATTCAGAGCGCCAGTTCTAGGGGAAGGCTTTCTCTCTTTCTTGGCTCTGGGGGAAAGTCCTTTTAATCTTCCCCTGGTCAAGGAAGTTCTTAGTGCAGGGACCCCAGGTCCAAAGGATGCGCTATGCTCCTGGTGCTTCTTTCTTAGTGGTATGAGGTCCTTATGTCTTTCTGCTCGCTTCTCTCTTTTATATCTCAAAAGAGATAGACTTAAAACACAGCCTAATCTTGTAGATTGAGTCCTGCCTCATTAACATAACTGCTGCTAATCCTGCCTCATTAACATCATAGAGATAGGATTTACAAGACATAGAAAAATAACATCAGGTAACGAAAAAGCAGACAATCACACAGTGGCCTAGCCAAATCATGGCCTAGCCAAATTGATACACATTTTTGAGGGACACAATTTAATCCATAACACTTGGTAAAGCAGATGATCAGTGAAAACGAGGAAGATCCTCAACAAGATGGATTGACATAGCGGCTGCAACAATGGGCTCATGAACATGGCGCAGGACAAGGCATCACTTAGTTCTGTTGTACATAGGGTCAATATGAGTCAGACAGCACCTAATAACAACATATAAAGAGTAGATATCAGTCAATAAACATTTTTTGCTCTCGTTAACATGACTATCTACCCAACAGTACGCAAGGCAATACTATAACGGTATTTGTAACATTCTCTTACTCTCCCATAAAAATATTTTAAAAATCACCCTATAATATTTTTTTTACTATTTCACTATTGCCAGAACACTTTTTTAAAAAAACACCTTTCCTTACCTATGAAGTGGTACACAATTGTCATGATTATATACAAACTCAGTTTAGAGGCCTCCAACATAAAGATACCAAGAAATGAGCAAACTTCAGTAATGAAAACGATGGCGGTGAGAAAAAGGAGGGGAGGAAGGAAGGAAATAGGGAAGGAAGGAAGTTCTTCTGGGTTGTGCTACTTCTGCTGCTGTTTCTCAATCTCCTTGCAACTTCCTTTGCCTCTACCTTACCAGATTTTTTCTAGGACTCCTTCTTATTCCACCAACTCACTCTCCCTAAATTATTCTATGTAGGCTTCAATTATTATCTGTATAGAACAACTCCAAAATTTGTATCTCTACACTAGACTTCTTGTTTGAGCCTTAGACTTAATATCCAATTGCCTACCAAATATCTTAAATGCTCTCACAAATACTTCAAGCTCAACAACCTAAACCTTCACTAATCATCTCCCTGCCTCAATTTTTGCCCAACATGTTTCTTCTTCTATTTTCTCTACATGAGCAAATGAAATGACCACTCACCTGTATAACTCATATAAAAATATATAAACTTCCGAACCCTGCTTGAGGATTGTAGCAGACACTGTCAAACTTCCGTTCAGATCCCCTCAGGTCACTTTTCATGTTCCTTGTGTTCCTCTCCAGGTTCCTTGTGCTTTTCTTCAAATGATCCACACCTTCAATTCTTCAGAGAATTGTCCTGGGGCTACTAAATCCATTTTGCCCCAAGGGCAGAAATCCAATTACTTGGGTGTTTACGTCCTCTGGGCCCTTAGCCAATGACTGATAATTGAGAAATACAATATTTTGACTAGATTCAGTTGGCTGTTGTATGCTCACATAGCACTCCAAACTTCTCTGCTGATTTAGCACACTCATAAATATTTGTGCGATGTCTTTTTTTCCTGCAAGACTCTGACTGCATGAAGGCAGGCAGCATATGTGCTTTTTTTCCCTCTTTTTACTTCTCTGGGGGTTCAACAAGTGGTATAATACCTGACACATCAAAACTGTTGCCGTCAAGTCGATTCCGACTCGTAGCAATACTATAGGACAGAGTAGAACTGCCCCATAGGGTTTCCAAGGAGTGCCTGGTGGATTTGAACTGCCGACCTTTTGGTTAGCAGCCATAGCATTTAACCATTACGCCACCAGGGTTTCCCCTGACATATAGCAGACACATAGTAGCTGCTTTATAAATGTATGTTGAATGAACGACTTAAGAATTCCTTCAGTCATTGAAATATTTCCTGAGAGATACCTAAACTGAACAGGCACAACCAGGATGGATAATTATGTTCCTTCGTTGGAAGGATCAGGTAATGCTTCTATACATACACAAATGTCTACTTCTTAGAATATGCCGCATCCTCTTTTATATACATAAATGGAAGAGATCAGGACAGATTGTTTATAAAATACCAAATGGCACTAAGTATTGTTTTGTGTAATTTTATAAAGAAAACCCTAAATTTGAAGCATCCAAAAGTATGTTATTACATATGTCACTTTGTCCCATGTGTCTTACTTCCACAAACTTTCTTCAACTAAAAGTAACAAAGCCCCAATTTGGATCACAGTAATTTTTTTAATTGTACCACACACACAAACCTCCACCTCTTATGCACATTTCAAAAAGTGTAATGTTGGATTATAAAATAATCATATATGAACTGTACTAGGTTCCTTTTAGACTTTTATCTTTGTGGTCATAAAATCTACAAAGAAGTAATACCATTTCTACAATTCTTCTCTCTAAAAGGTTTAACATCTTAGAAACTCTCCTGAAAATATATTCATTGTTTTTTAACATTGCTTCTTTGATTTCATATGAAATTTATGTTTATCACATGATTGCTCACCCAATTATACGACAAAATAAAAGGCATCATCAAATAATTTAATAGGAATATAGGAAAATGTAGTTTGGTTCATCAAATGATGCAGAAAATAATGTGACAACAAAAAATCTGATAGCAAGTAAGATATTTGTTGTACTAAAATCTATATCCCCATACTTTAAGACAAAAAGGAAAGTATAGAGCCTTGAGAATTTAAGTAGAAGTATATGGACACAGTAATATCATCATTTTTTAAAAAATAATAAAATGGTAACAGAACAGAAAATATTTATGCCTAAATATTCAACATGACAGATTCTAAGCTGTGTAAGGAAAAGACATCACTATGTTCAAATTAGTATTAATGATATAACCTTGCATATTCCTGTGTTCATATTAATTATTACATGATTTTAAATAATTATATAGCAGGTAATAGGGAGAAATGATTAATCTGAGGCCATTGCCACCTCTAACAAAAAAGAATGAATGAATGAAAGACAGGGAGGAAGAAAGATAAGTTTGTGTGTGAGTGTGAGTGTGTGTATGTATATATGTGTGTAAAATTTCTCCAAACTTTCTCATGGTGAACTGCTTTTATCTAATGAATTATTTCACTAAATTATTTTGTTAACGTTTATAGTTTATAATTAAAATGTACGGCCATAATATGATTTTGGCGACATATACCTAGCTGAATCCTTCAAACACAGTCTCCTAAGGTGTTTTCTTATATTAGCACAGATATTTCAGTTTGCTGTTTCTTGGTTTACTGAAAGCACGTGCTTTGCAAAAAATAGGATCAGTCCTCTTTATTTTTTTCTCTTCTATTTATGGAGCCAAGCAGGCCAGCAACACGCAAGCCAGCTGAGTATACCTTAGTCTAAGTAGGTCTCTTTAAGGCAAGACAAAATGGGGTGGAGGAAAGAATACCAAGGACCCTCACAGACCCTCTAAGAATCTTTGCTGGCCCAAGCAAACAGTGATAGGCCTCCAGCAGCCCAGCAAACAAACTGACA
>NW_004444264.1:229332-238196 GCF_000243295.1 Trichechus manatus latirostris
GCTCTTAAAATTCTTTCTTTAGTTTGATTGTAATATGCCTTGGTGACTTTCTTTTGGGATCTACCTTATGTGGTGTTCTATGAGTATCTTGGATAGATAACTTCTCATCTTTGATGATATCAGGGAAGTTTTCTGCCAACAAATCTTCAACAATTCTCTCTGTATTTTCTGTATCCTCCCTTGTTATGGTACTCCAATCCCTCATAGGTTATTCCTCTTGTTAGAATCCCACATAATTCTTAGGGTTTCTTCATTTTTTTAAATCCGTTTATCTGATTTTTCCTCAGATAAGTTGGTGTCAAGTGCTTTATCTTTAATCTCAATAATTCTGACTTCCATTGCCTCAGTTCTGCTCCTATGACTTTCTATTGAGTTGTCTCGTTCTGAAATTTTATTGTTAAACTTCTGGATTTCTGATTGCTGTCTCTCTATGGATTCTTGTAGCCTGTTGAATTTGTCATTATGTTCTTCTCTAATCTTCTTAAGTTCCTCTATTGTATGTTCTGCGTTTTGTCTAATTTCCTTCCTGATATCTTGAAGAGTTCTGTATGTTAATCTTTTGTATTCTTTCTCTGGTAATTCCAAGATATTTTCTTCCTCCAGAAAATTTCTAGATTCTTTATTTTGTGAGCTTACTGAAGCCATCATGGTCTGCCTCTTTATGTGATTTAATACTGACTGTTGTCTCTTAGTCATCAATAAGTTATATTTATTTATGTTTGCTTACTGTTTCCTAGCTTTTTGTTTTGTTTTGTTTTGATATGCCCAAATGGCTGCTTGTGTGAGCTAGCCCAATCATCAGTGCCCTTGAAGCTCCAACGTCCTGCCACCAGGTGGCCAGATCTGCCACTAAGTGTGTGAGCCCAGGAGTCCGCTTACTCCTTCTGTGTGGATTCAGCTCAGATGTCCAGGTAGTCAGCTGCCAAGTGTGTGGTGCAGGCTTTCACCTGTAGTCCAAGACAGACATGGGTGATTGGTATAGGCACAGGCATCCAGCTGCAGCAGGGGGACACATGCTGAGCAAGGCATAGGGCCAACAGCTGCCCCTGAGTGTCCAGGAGGAAAGTGTGTTCCTGTTCCCTAGAGCACATAGGTGGGTATGTTTTGCAGTTGGACTATGAGCACCCTGTGCTGTTGGCTGTGAGGACTGGGGGCCACCTCTTATTTTTGGGCCCCTGTCGCAGGTGGCTAGGTGGTGTGCGTGGAGCCACCAGTCCTCAGGCCACTGATGTGGGTAGGTGAAGACCCTGCTTAATGGGCAGAGCAGTGTCAAAGGTCACGAACCTTCCACTTTGCAGCTAAAACAGTTGAAGTTAGACTTCAGGTATATACCCTGTTGTACTCTGGTAATGAGGGCCTACGCTGTTGAAACGGGCCCACACAGGTCTATGCAGGGGGAAAGGTACTCAAAGTCCATGGATCCCTTATGCCTGTGCCTAGGCAAAAGAGCTGTGTCTATCCTGAATTCCTGGCTTACGGGAGCGAGCAGATTTTTTTTTCCCCTGTTTGTTAATTTTTTCACTCTCCAAGGCCAGGAGAATGGCTGAGGCTGAGTGACAGGTTCTACTTCTGGCCCAGGGGACTCAGCAGTTGCTGAAGCCATCCAAGACCCTGTGCAGAGCAGAGAGCAGGGACATAAATGGGAGAGAAGTTTTTCCCTAACGGGGGTGTTTTTGATCTGCACAGTAGGCCAGATGCAAGTATTTATCTTTCGCCAATTGAGGGCTGCTTCTCACTGGTTCTGGATGGCCGAGTAGACTCTCTGCTGCTGGGTCTCTCCCGATGTGGAAAACGCCTCCTGAGCATCGCTTCTTGCCTGTCTCACTGTGCACCATGAGCTGATCTGGCCTGAAGGGCTCAGGCTCTTGCCAGGTCAAGTCTGGTAACTACTCACTGCTTCCAAACTGTCTCTCCCTCCCCCTGCCACTCAGTCCAGTTCCTCAACTTTGCCTTTGATATTCAGGGCCCCTAGATTGTCATATATAATCGATTCACTTGTTTTTTCAGGTCTTTGTTGTAAGAGGGACCACCAGAAGCATCTAACTACCCCACCATCTTTGCCCTGCCTCCCTAGAGTGGCATTTTTTAATTCTGAAATTTTATTTATCTTACGTTGATAAAAGTATTTACACAGGAAAAATACCCTTTCCAAATGCTACACAGCAGTTAAACTATAGAAGCTCCTTGGAGTGATATTCTTTTCAAATTTACACATTCCATATAGTCATTCTTCTAAGTATTATTATTTAAGTGTGCTTATGTGACGCAGAACAGAAACTGGATTTTTCCACAAATCCCACTGTAAAACCTTTAAATTCCACATTCATGTGTGCATTCATTACTTTTTTCACTCAACATCTACTAAATGAACCACTTCTATGTACCTAAGTATGTGTAGTTTTCTCACTATTATATCCCTAGCAGGGAGCACCATATCTGACATATAGTAGGCACAGAATAAATATATAAAATATATAGGTAAAAATCTTTTGTTCTTTTAAGCAATAACAGCACAAAAGTTGGAATTGAGAAATTAAAATTTCATGTTTCTTTTTTGACTCTTCAAAGGAAATTATCATTCAAGCCATGACACACTTACATGGACAATTTTGTTGTTGTTAGTTATCCTTGAGTCCATTCCAACTTGTAGAGACCCCATGTGTAACAGAGTAGAACTGTTCCACAGAGTGTTCTTTGCTGTAATTTTAACAGAAGCAGATCATATGCCGTTTCTTCCACAGTACCACTGAATGAATTTGAACTGCCAACCTTTAGATTAACAGTCCACGTATATTTAACACAGACAGAATAGAAATGACTATTATCCTGCTACTAGAGCTATCCTAAAGCCTCAAATAGATTGAAAGGGATCAAGAAAGAACAAAATGAAAAAGGCTGTCAGACTTCCAAAATTCTACAGGCAGATAAAACTACGGATGAGAATATATACTGTGCTTCATGAAGAAGAAGGATGACTCAGAAGGTGAAGCTGCAGGCCCAGATGGTGGAGCCAAGGGACCAAAGGGATTAATCCCAAACCTTGAAACCTAAAGGAGTTTGTCCAGTCAGATTTTGAAATTGATTGGGACCAGTGACTCCTTTTTGCTATTTATTTTCTCCCTTTTGAATGGAGATAAATATTATCCTATGTTAGCCCCATCATTGTGTTTATGGAGATAATAACTTGTTTCTTAAACTTCACAAGTTAACAGTTGGGAAGAAGTATTTCCCCAGGACAGATTATAACTAGTGTCTTACTCATAACTGATTTAACCCCTTGCCATCCAGTCGATTCTGACTCATAGTGACCCTATAGGACAGAGTAGAACAACCTCATAGGGTTTCCAAGGAGTGGCTGGTAGATTTGAACTGTCAACCTTTTGGTTAGCAGCGATAGCTCACTGTAGCTCTTAACCACTGTGCCACCATGGCTCCGTAACTGATTTAGATGATGAGATTTGGGACTTTCGATTTGATGAGACTTAGACGTGATTTTGATTTTGAGCTGCTGCTGTAATGGGTTGAGACTTTTGGGGACCTTGAGATGGGTTAAATTGATTTTGTATGTGGGATGGATATGAATTTTTGCATGTCAGAGGGAAGTCTGTGATAAGATGAATAATATCCCTTTCACAATGTCTGTACGAATCAGAGCCAACTCAATGACAAAAGAAAAGATTCCCATGTCCTAATCTCTGTATCCTATAAATATTTTACCTTACATTAAAAGGGGACTACACAATGGATAGCATTGTGAAGAACGGGGATTCCAGAACACTTATTTGTGCTTGTACGGAACCTGTGCATAGATCAAAAGTCAGTCATTCAAACAGAACAAAGGTATAGTACGTGATTTAAAACTGGAAAAAGCATGTGGCAGGGTTGTATTCTTTCACCTTACTTAAGGAACCTATATGTTGCACAAATCATTTGAGAAGTTGGGCTGTAAGAAGAAGAATGTGGCATCAGGATTGGAGAAATGCTCATTAATAATCTGAGATATGCAAATGACACAACCTTGCTTGCTCAAAGTGAAGACAACTTGAAGCACTTACTGATGAAAGTAAAAGACTACAGCCGTCAGTATGGATTACTACTCAACATAAAGAAAATGAAAAACATTACAACTGAACCATTAGACGACACCATGACAAACGGCAAAGAGAAAAGTTGTCAAGGATTTCATTCTTCTTAGGTTAACAATTCATGCTTATGAAAGCAGCAGTCAAGAAATGAAAGGATATATTGCATTTGGGCAAATCTACATGTTGATGAGGCAAGATTGGTATAAGGTAACAGCTTTGCAGGAGGGTGTGACTCAAGCCCCATCTTTACTAAAGTTACACCCTTCCCTGGGGTGTAGTCTGCGTCTAAGATATATGTGTGTGCCCTGGCAAGGCTCTCTCTCTCTGCACCTGGATCCCGTGTCCAGTTCCTCATCAATTAACCTCCGCAGAGGCCTGCTGTCTGCTGATTCTGGGATTTGCAGGCTTTCACAGCCCCTTGGGCTGGCAGCCTATCATGTGACCTGATTCGCCAGTTTCCGCAGCCTTGTAAGCCAGCAGCTTGTGGTCTGAACTACCGGTTTGGGTTTGTTAGCTCCTGTAGCCATGTGGGCCTGGAGAAGCCTGACCCACGAATTTGGGACTTGCCAGTCTCCACAATCACGTGAGCCATTTCCTTGATATGGTTCGTCAGTTTTGTGAGACAGCAAATTAGGGAACCCAAAGACAGGAGGGAGAGTACTGAGGGGAGAGGGAGTAGTTGATGTTAGAGATGATGGTACAGCAGCTTGGAGAAGTTGGACGTTTGAGACATCTTTAACCTCTGCCTCATAGGAACCACCTTTGTGCTGATCCTTATAGAAGAAATTATTCATTTAACTCACTCATGAAAAACATATCCTAAATAGCCTTATATATTTTAAAGTAATTGAATTTGACGTTTAAAATCTTCCTACAAAAAAAACTTCAGTCCCATAGGATATGTCTGTGTGTATTAGAGAAAGAGACAGAGAAAGAAGAAAGAAAAAGAGAGAGGAGACAAGAGAGAAGAGAGAGAAGGAAGGGAGCTGGAGAAAGACATTTCAGGTAAAAAGCAATGTTATTGACCAAACCCATAGATTCAAACAAGCTCAGTATCTGTGTTCGAATAAAGATGGAGAAAGAGGATTTGGTTTACTCTTCCTGTGTTTAACTTATGGCCAAAACTTCTAATACTAAAATATCTCAGAGTGCTAATATTTCATATGGAGAAAAATACTTTCTCAAAGTAAAAATTTAGCTACATTTATATCACAATTATATTGATAAAATATCTGTCACATATGTAAGATTTTCGAGACATAGGCACTGTTGTCAAAATTTCCATAAAGCAAGTTAAGTCAGAAACGGCTGATGTTATAATACCAAAAAAACCATGCCCATTGCCGTTGAGTTGATTTCAACACATGGCAACCCTATAGGACAGAGTAGAACTGCCCCATAGGGTTTTCAAGGAGAGCCTGGTGGATTCTAACTGCTGACCTTTTGGTTAGCCGCTGAGCTCTTAACCACTGCACCACCAGGGCTCCAATATTATAATAGAGAATAATATATTCTTTTGATAGCAAGACTGTTTAGACGTGATCCTTTTCAAATACCACTGCCACCTTGATCCACTCCTTTAACAGATTTAAAAAAGTAAATTTAGAAATGTGAATTCATTTACCTAAATTTACAGTTTGGCAGAGCCTAGACCAGAAGTGAAACCTCTGGGTTTTTTACCACAGTGTTCTTTCTACAATGCAACACTGCCTTTTACGTTTATCAAGACATAGTTAATTGGGAATAGTCAATGCTAGCATTATAGGAAACACCTCTAAGCACCTCCTGGGAAATCACAAACTTGCTCCTCAGACTTAGAGTGGTCCCTGGGGCAGATCTGTAGTTTTACATCAACTGCAACAAGTCTTTCACTAGTCAAATTACACCTACCTCATGCATTTTCAAAGTTGAAAAATTATGGATCCCAGCAATGACTGACAAAAAGAATGGACTGAAAAACACATTGAAGACCAATTCTGAAATTAGATGTTGAAGGGATAAAAAGCCAGGATTGTAAGGCATGTATAATAGGCTTTCAAAGTGATGTTAAACGAAAGATCATTTTTATGTATGAATAAAATGCGTTTATAAGGATATCCAAATTGGTATCTAACTATCATTAAGACATCTTTTCTTTTTCTGTACGAAGGTGTTATGTTGTACTATTTAGAAAGAAAAGATGATATTTAAAGCAACTACAGAATATATAACAAATGTAATAGCTTCATAAAATATTTACTTAGTAATATAATACACGGAGGGTGTTTCGAAAAATAGTATATTTTTGTCTTGGAAAAAATATCTTTGCCTACATTTTTTCTGTAACAGAATTTGAATGCAAACTAAGATATTTTTAATAAACAGTTTATGTCCTTCAAAATGACTTAGTGATGATTTTCTATGGTGTTGGGAGGAGACTATATAAAATAAATTTGCCTGGATGGGTTATCTTGATTGTTTTTGTTGTCCAGGAGACTTTGATTAATTATCTTGTTTGAGATGTGAAGGAGGCAAAGTATTGAATGATAGACATGGTGGGTACTAAATTTTTAAAGTGCCATGCATTGTCCAAATATAATTTTGAAATATTTCTGAAAGGGTATATTTTTAAACAATTTACAGATGAAGAGACAGAAACACAGAAATGTGCAAAAAGTGTCACAGAAAGTGTACAGTTGGTATCCTGAATGAAGCCTCAGCTACTTCCTATACGCTGATGCCCTGAAGGGGTGTTACAGAGGATCTCCTTGAGCAAATTCCTGTTGTGGAAAAGGAATCCTAGAATTTGTCAAAGACTGAGCATTGACCCAGCTCACCGAATGCCTTTTCGACTCACTGCACTGTCAGCCTAAATTCACATGAGCTAATTCATAGCAAGATTCATAGGCTGCCACGTAGGCTAGATCTATGATGTATACATAATGTTGTAACCAAAAAATGTCCTAAGTCTTAACAGACTAAAGTTAAAATAAAATAAATTGCTAAAAAATCTCTCTGAAATTGATCTATATGACATGAGGTATGGAAATTATAAGATTCCCTTAAAATGTAAGAATTAATTGTTCAATATAAAAATTAAATGCCAGTGGGAGTTAATTACTTAGATTTTTCATAATCTACTCACTCTTTGGCAAAATTTCAATTATATGTGAATAATGCCCTGAAAATATATATTTAGATGAGCAAGTTCCTGGACATTTAACTGCAAAAGAATTCCATGGGATATAGTCATCTAATAAAATTCTCCAAGAGAATAAAATTTCATAGAAACTGAATACATTGTAAAATTTGACCCATAATTGATGTTTTGCTAACATCGTTATCTTATTTTTAAGTGTAAAATTGTCTTTAATATGAGGTAAATAGAAATTAAACGTAATATTGAAGGTAGAAAGCAGTTTCTGACTGGGAGAATAAATCAGTTGAAATACCAACATAGGTTAGTTATTGCCTAGAATTTGATCACACTGGGTTAGCATGCTGTTTCTTCACCCTTTCAGGACTTATCTACCATCCACTAAAACCACCCGTAGCCACAGTCACTAGACTCAGAATTTTCACATTTAGGATCAAGCCACTTTATATTGAGGATCTTGATGTTTTTGTTAGCTGACATCTAATCACCTAGTAAATGGTTTTCTGGTTTGTTGCTAAAGCTTGATCCCATTTTTGTGCCTAGTTCTAATTCTGTTGTTGTTGTTAGGTGCCATAGGGCTGATTTTCTACTCATAGTGACCCCATGTGACAGGGTAGGATTGCCCCATAGGATTTTCTAGGCTGTAATCTTTATGGAAGCAGATCGCCAGGTCTTTCTCCCTCGGAGCTTCAGAGTGGATTCAAATCACTAACCTTTTGGTTAGCAGCTGAATGCTTAACCATTGCACCACCAGTGCTCCTTCTAGATAGTATTTGTCCTTTTATTATTAGTATTTTTATTTTACTACTTCCTTTCTGATAGCAACTTGATTTCATTTTAGGAAAATAACTCTACATCAGTAGGTACACTCCTGGTCAGTAAATCCAAATGCCATGTTCTTCTGCTACAAAAGCAAATGGCTCTTGAAGATTCTAATAAAGTCTTTCTTGAAGACCCTTATCATGGCCAACAAGTAGGTCTGTGACCTAGCCTTAGCCAAATGGACTTCCTCTCCCAGTACTTAAATCCTGAACTCAATCACACAAGAAAGCAAGTGTCATCGGTTAAATTATGTCCCCCAAAAAATACGTGTGTCAATTTGGCTGGGCCACGATTCCTGGTATTGTGTGATTTTCTTATATGTTGTAAATCCTGCCTCTATGTTGTTAATGAGGGAGGATGGGTGGCAGTTGTGTTAGTAAAGCAGGACTCAATCTACAAGATTGGATTGTGTCCTGAAGCAATCTCTTGAGATATAAAAGACAGAAGTGAGCAGAAAGACAGGGAGACCTCATACTACGAAGAAAGCAGTGCCGGGAGCAGAGCACGTCCTTTGGACCTGGGGTACTTGCACGGAGAAGCTCCTAGTCCAGGGAACACTGATGAGAAGAAGGCCGACAGAAAGAGAAAGACTTCCCCTGGAGCTGAGGCCCTGAATTTGAACTTTTAGCCTACTTTACTGCGAAGAAATAAATTTCTCTTTGTTAAAGTCATCTACCTGTGGTATTTTTGTTACAGCAGCACTAGATGACTAAGACAGCAAGAAACAATTGGAGACCATTCATTTTCATGGTAGTGTCATGAGAGTTATTCTGTTTTTCCTGTCCTATTTCTAAATTTATTTCTCTATTCACAACCACTGC
>NW_004444264.1:238789-241412 GCF_000243295.1 Trichechus manatus latirostris
CAAAATATGAAGTCTTTTGTGACTGGCTTCTTCACTTAGCATAATGTTTTCAAAGTTCATTCATGTTGCAGTATGCATCTGTACTTCATTTTTTTATTGTTATATAATATTCTGTTTCATGAATATACCACATTCTACCTACCCATTCAACATTTGATGGATATATGGTTGTTTTCACTTTTTAACTATTGTGAATAATGTTACTATGAATATTTGTACATACATTTTTGTGAGAACATATGTTTTAATTTCTCTTGAGTAAATAACCAGGAGTGGAATTGCTGGGTCATATGATCGCTCAATGTTTCTGAGGAACTGCAAGATTGTTTTCTAAAGTGGCTGCACCATTTTCCATTCCCACCAGCAGTGTATGAGGGTTCCAGTTTCTCTACTCAGCACCAACAATTATTATCTGACATTTTGATTATAGCCATCCTACTGTATCTCACTGTAGTTTTGATTTTTCTTCCTCTAATGGCGAATAATGTTGAACATCTTTACATGTGCTTATTCTTTTTTCCTATATTGTCTTTGGAGAAATGTCTGTTCAGATCCTTTGCCAATTTTTTAATTGAATTTTTTGTTTTCCCATTGGGGAATTTTAAGCGTTCTTTATATATTCTGGAGAAAAGTCCATTATCAGATATATGATTTGCAAACATTTTCTCCCAGTGTTTTTTTTTTTTTCTTTCAATTTATTGTTTGTATACATTTAAGCACAAAACTTTTTCATTTCGATGAAGTCCAGTTTATCCATGTTTTCTATTGTTTGTGCTTTTGGAGTCATGTTTAAGAAACCATTGACCAGTACTAGGTTAAGGAGATATACATCTATGTTTTCTTCTAACAGTGTTATAGCTTTAGCTCTTAAATTTAGGTCATTGGTCCATTCTGAGTCAATTTTTGTATATAGTGTGAGGGAGGGTATTACTCCCTTCCTTTATATGTGTATATCCAATTGTCCTTCCATAATTTGTTGAAAAAGACTATTCCAACCCATAAGTTGACTTAGCACCCTTGTTAAAAATCAGTTGACTTTAAATGTGAGGGTTTATTTCTGCACTCTATTTTATTCCATTTATCTATATGTTTATCTTTATGCTAGTACAACAGTGTATTGATTAGTGTATCTTTGTAGTAAATTCTGAAATTGGAAAGTCTAAATCCTTCAACATTGTTCTTTTTAAAGATTGTTTTTGTTATTCTGGGTCTCTTACATTTCCATATGAATTTTAGTATCAGCCTGTCAATTTCTGTAAAAAAGCCACCTTGGATTTTGATAGGAATTGTACTGAATCTGCAGATCAATTTGGGGAAAATTGGCATTTTAACAATATTAAGCCTTTCAATCCATGAACATGGGCTATCTTTCCATATATTTATTTATTTTGAAATTTCTTTCAGCAATGTTTTGTAGTTTTAATATTATACATTTTTACTTCTTATGTTAAATTTATTTATAAATATCTCATTCTTTTTTTATGCTACTATAAAGGGAATTGTTTTCTTAATTTTATTTTCGGATTGGTCATTGTTAGTACATAGGAGAACAATAGAAATGCAAGGTTGCAGGATTAATCATACATCTTGGAACCTTGCTGAACTCACTTATTAGTTCTTGTAGTTGTTTAGGATACATTAGGATTTTCTATGTATCAGACCATTACATTTATAAATACAGGTAGTTTAAATTATTCCTTTCTAGTATAGATGCCTTTAGTTTCATTCTTTCTTTCTTTTTTTTTGCCTAATTGCCTTGATTGAGCCTCCAGTACATGTTAAATAAAATTGATAAGACTAGATATTTTTGCTTTTTCTTATCTTAGAGGTAAAGCACTCAGTCTTTACCTATTTAGTATAATGGTATCTGTGAGTTTTTTCATAGATTCCCTTTAATATATTGAGGAAGTTTTCTTCTATTTGTAGTTTGTTGAGTGCTTTTAATATGAATAGTTGTCAGATTTGGTCAAATTATTTTTTGTGCATCTGTTGAGCTAATCATGTAGTTTTGTCCTTTATTCCATTGATATGGCATATTATATTAATTACTTGTCCATCAGTTTGTCATATTGTGGTGGATTGTGTGTTGCTGTGATGCTGAAAGCTAGGCTACCAGTATTTCAAATACCATCTGGGTCACCCATGGTGGACAGGTTTCAGTGGAGCTTCCAGACTAAGACAGAGTAGGAACAAGGACTTGGCAGTCTACTTCTAAAAAAAAAAAAAAATTGCTCAGTGAAAATCTTATGACTAGTAGTGGAATGTTGTCTTATATAGTGCCAGAAAATGAGTCCCTCAGGTTGGACAGTGCTCAAAATATGACCAGGGAAGAGCTGCTTCCTCAAAGTAGAGTCAACCTTAATGATGTGGAAGGAGTCAAGCTTTTGTGACCTAAATTTGCTGATATGGCACGACTGAAAATGAGAAGAAAAAGCTGCAAACATCCATTAATAATAAGAACATGAAATGTACAAAGTATGAATCTAGGAATATTGGAAGTTGTCAAAAATGAAATGGAACACATAAAGATTGATACCCTAGGCATTAGTGACCTGAAATGGACTAGAATTGGCTATTTTGAATCAGACAATCATATGATCTACTATGCTGGGTATGATAAATT
>NW_004444264.1:243407-244425 GCF_000243295.1 Trichechus manatus latirostris
TTGAAGTTGTCAAGGATTTCATTTTTCTTGGATCCACAATCAATGCCCATGGAAGTAGCAATCAAGAAATCAAGTGAGACTTCCAGGCAACATGGCGCTATAGTCACAAGCACCACACCGTCCCTCTGCAGCAAAGATCAGAAAAACAGAGTCACATGTCAATCCTGAAACCCTAACCATCAAATGAAGAGATAAAGAACTCAGCTAGGCACCGAATAGAATAAGAAACTGAGAACAGAGCACGAGGAGAGATACCTACAGAAGTCCCCTATCAGCTATTGCAGCACCGACCTGCCATCATGGACTCCTATCGGAGATCAGCAAACAGGAGCTACGAGAAAGCAGCTTCATGGAGCTTCCAGCAGGAGACAGAACAACTGGTAACCCACGAAATAGGCTTTCCCACCCTCCACCCTTCTTCACCCCCATTTAGCCTCCTCTGCTTCCTGAAGCCACAGTCTATTGTCCGGGAAGCACGAGCTTCCCCCCAGTGCTGCTTGGATTCCACCCACCCATACTAGCCAGCTCCCTGAGTGCCATTTGTTGGCTGCTGGTATTGCTTTTTTCCACTTCTTTAGATTTCTTCCTTACCTCTCACCACCTCCCCCTCCTTTCTCTCAAATACTGGCTCCCTGCGTCATTGTTGCTTCTTCCTGAAAGACTGCGAAACACTGCTTGACTGTGACACTGCTTCCTGGCCCATGCTGCCACACTGGTGGGACCCCTGGGGCTTTTTTGTTGTTTTGTTTATTTGCTCTGATTTGTTGTTTTGATTTATTTGTTTTTTTTCTCAGCCTGGGAGTCCCTTCTAGCTGGGCAGTACCCTGTGGCTTTGAAGCTAGTCCCTTACTCTGCACAGATGCACAGGGACAACCCTAGGGGCATTTCTTTTTTCTTGTTTTTTTTTTGTTCTTGTTTTTGGTTTTTTTTTTTCATTTCTTTGTTTAGTTTTCTTCTCTCTCATTACCTTTATGTTTTCCTTAATTTCCAGTTTCTCGATTTATTCATTTTTTTCTTT
>NW_004444264.1:265764-270576 GCF_000243295.1 Trichechus manatus latirostris
ACATATCAACACTGCCCTTACTCAACCTTGCGTTCCGTATCACCAGCTTTCCTGTCCCCTCTTGCCTTCTAGTCCTTGTCCCTGGACTGCTATGCCTCATTAGTCCCGTTTTGTTTTATGGGGCTGTCCAATACCCGGCTGAACGGTGAACCTCGGGGGTGACTTCACCACTGAGCTAAGAGGGTGTCTGGGGGCTGAATCTATATTTTTCTAATCAAAGAAATTTAGTAAGATTCTAAATAGTATACTAATAAAATTTTACTAGTATATTTAATATTTATTTATTTTGTATTGACAGTTCTAAACCACGTTTTAGACACACGATTTGGTTGTTTCGCATTTTTAATGAGTGGGAATTTTGAGCTATCACATGGGGGCACTGTCTTCCAGACAACAGTTCACTGTCAGTAGTGGCATCATTTTATCTTTACAGCAGAGCTGAAGTAATTATTTGAATATTTTCTACATTTTACGTTTATTCTTTCATCAAAATGAGTTTACAAAGGAAAAGTGAAAGTAATGATTAAGGTGTAAAGTAGTGTTTTTTTTACAGATTTAATGCAATTGATTTATAGGGGTGAAAATCAGCAGACAGAATAAAAGCAGCAATTCTCTAGCCACAATTAGAAACTCACCGAATGTAGGCTCATTGATTAGGATATTTAATCCTAAGGAATAGGAATAAAATTAAAGAATTTATTCAAAATGTTTGAAATGTATGATTGGTTGGTTTGTTTTTAACTTTCTGGGGAAAAGAATCTTTCTTATACATGTAAATCTTCTCTTTTGTGTTTAACAGTTGTAAAGGTGTTCACAATGCATTTTGCATTGATTGAAGGGCTTGCTTTTATTGTATATTAGTCGCTCTTTTACAAACCTAGATCCCAAGGAGCACCGTTTCTTCAGGTTGCAAATAGGTGTACCATAAAAGTGTTCTTTATTCAATTAAGTTCAGAGAGTGTTTTATCATACCAAGTTAAACAGAATTGTTAACGCAAGACTGCTCAGAACTTTTGCTATGCAAATGTGCATTTTTATTCTCCAAGAAGAGGGTATAGTATACAATGTTCCCCAAACTAATATGACCACAGAGTCTTTTTTTTTCACAGAGCACCTATTAACATCAGCCAGAACTAGCATTCTGCAAAACATGGCTTGGAAAATGCTCTGCATTTTCTTCAGTAGAGTTCTCAGGACTAGAATTATAGTTAACAGAAAGTGAATTCATCAGATTTAGAGCTGAAATTGATCCTAGACACCATCTAGTACAAATTCCATGCAGAAAATCATTTCAATAGCACCTCTGAGATGGTCATCCAGGTGTTGTTTTAAGTCTCTGTTTCCTGATACTTCATTCTATGCCAATCCAGCCTATTCCTAATAATAGTTTCCGTTTATTAAGCTCACATATAACTCATTGCTTCTCATTCTGTTTGCTCTCTTTCTTTTTTAATTTTTAATTGTGCATTAGGTGAAACTTTGCAGAGCAAATTAGTTTCCCCTTGGAGAGTTTGTACATGAAGTGTTCCATGGCATTGGTTTCATTCCCCAAAATGTTGCAGCACTCTCCTCGTTTTCACCCTAGTTTCCCCATTTCCACTCGTCCTGATTTTCTACCTCTTCCTGCCTTCCCATCTTTGTTTTTGGTCAAATGTTGCATGTTTGATCTCCTATAATTGATGGTTCTAAGGAGCAAGTTCCTCTTGGGTATTATTGCTTATTGTATGGTCCTCTGTATGGTTTGGTTGAAAGGTGGTCTCTGGGAATGGCTTCAGTAACAGTTCAGAAGCATGTCTTAGGGTAATAGTCTTAAGAGTTCCTCCAGTCTCTGTCAAACCAGTAAGTCTGGCCTTTTTTGTGAATTTGATTTTTTGTTCTACAGTTTTTCTCCCTCTTTGTCCAGGACCCTCTGTTGTGATCTCAGCCAGAGCAGTCAGTAGCGGTAGCCAGGCACCGTCTAGTACCTCTGGTCTCGGGGTCATGCAGACTGTGGTTCATATAGTCCTTTAGTCCTTTGGACAAATTACTCCCTTGAGTCTTTGGTTTTCTTCACTCTCCATTGCTCCAGATGGTAAGAGACCAATAGTTGCATCTTACATGGCTGTTGGCAAGCTTTTAAGACTCCAGACTGTACTCACAGAAGTAGGATGCAGAACTTTGTTTTTATGAACTACGTCATGCCAATTGACATAGATGTCCCTTGAGTCTATGGTCCTTTGCCTTCCAGCGTAGTAACTTCATCCCTCAAGGTGTTTCGTTATGTCTAAGAAGTTGCTCTGACTGTGGCCCTATTGTCTACAATTATATATGTAGAAATATCCACCAGCAAACCTGTATCTGCAGGTGGGTGTGTTCCCTTACACTTTCCCATACCACTTGGCATATCTATCTACCTATGTATCCATTGGAGAATTATTCTTTGTTAATACTATTTTTGCAGGACTGTCTATGCTATAGTAATTACCATTGTTGTCCTTTGTTCTTGTGTTCTCTCAGTGTCCTCCCATGCCTTGGTTATGTTTTTCTGACTTCCCCTATAATGTGTATTGCCTTTCCCCTCACTAAAATTAACATGTCTTCTATTTGGTAATTTTCCCTCCCTCACACTCCCATCCTGGTAACCATCAAAGCATTTTTTTTTTCCTGTGTGTAAGCCTTTTCTTGTTTCCTTATAATAGTGGTCTCATACAATATTTGTAATTTTTTATTCCTTTTTTCACTCTGCATAATGTCCTCCAAATTCATCCATGTTACAAGATGTTTTGTGGATTTGTCATTATTCTTTATCATTGCATAGTATTCCATCGTGTGTTTGTACCACAGTTTGTTAATCCATTAATCTGTTGATGGGCATTTGTTTCCATCTTTTTGCTATTGTGAATAATGCTGCAATGAATATGGGTGTGCTTATGTCTATTCGTATCACTGCTCTTATTTCTTTAGGGTATATACCTACGTGTGGGATTGCTGGGTCATATGGTATTTCTATTTCTAGCTTTTTAAGGAAGTGACATACAATTTTTCACAGTGGTGCCATTTTACATTCCCACCAGCAGTGTATAAGAGTTCTAATCTCCCCCGCAACCTCTCCAACATTTGTTATTTTCTGTTTTTATTTATTTAGATTAGTGCCACTAATCTCTGGGTGAGATGGTATCTCATTGTAGTTTTTATTTATATTTATCTAAAGGCTAATGATCACAAATATTTCTTGATGTGTTTTTTAGCAGCCTGAATGTCTTCTTTGGTGAAGTATCTGTTCATATCCTTTGCTCATTTTTTAATTGGATTATTTGTCTTTTTGTTGTTGAGGTTTTGAAGTTTTCTATAAATTATAGATTATCTGTATCTTGTCAGATATGTCCTAGACAAAAAATTTTTTCCCAGTCTCTGTTGGAGAAGTCTTTTGATGAGCATAAGAGTTTAAGTTTTAGCTCATCTTCAGCTAGTCATGTTTGGTATTTTATTTACGCCATATATTAGGGCCCCTCATGTTGACCCTATTTTTTTCCACGCCCTTTATAATCTTAGGTTTTATATTTAGGTCTTCGATACATCTTGAGTTAGTTTTTGTATGTGGTGTGAGGGTCTTGTATCATTTTTTTTACAAGTGGACATTCAGTTTTGCCAGAACCATTTGTTAAAGAGACGGTCTTTTCCCCATTTAATGGACTTTGGCCCTTTGTCAAAGATCAGCTCTCCATAGGTGGATGGATTTACCTCTGGGTTCTCAATTCCATTCCATTGGTTTATGTATCTATTGTTGTACCAGTACCAGGATGTTTTGACTACCATGGCTGTATAGTAGGTTTTGAGATCAGGTAATGTGAGGCCTGCTACTTGTTCTTCTTCTTCAATTATGCTTTACTTATCCAGGGTCACTTTCCTTTCCATATGAAGTTGTTGATTCGTTATTCCATCTCATTAAAGAATGCTGTTGGAATTTGGGTCAGATTGCATTATATGAGTAGTATTGACATTTGCACAATATTGAGTCTTCCTATCCATGAGCATGGTATGTTTTTCCATTTATGAAGGTCTCTTTTGGTTTCTTAGTGTTTTGTAGTTTTGTTTGTATAGCACTTTTATGTCCCTGGTTAGATTTATTCCTAAGTATTTTATCTTTTGGGGTGCTATTGTAAATGGTATTGTTTTCCTAATTTCCTCTTTGAAGTTCTCTTTGTTGCTGTAGAGGATTCCAATTGAATTTTGTTTGTTTATCTTGTATCCTGCTACAGTCTCAAATCCTTCTATTAGGTCCAGTAGCTTTCATGTGGAATATTTGGGGTTTTCTATGTATAAACCCACCTCCATCAAGTCAATTCTAACTCATAGTGACACTACTGAGTTTCCAAGGCTGTAAATCTCTACGGAAGCAGACTGCCACGTCTTTCTCCAACAGAGCCGCTGGTGATTTTTGAACCGCCAACCTTTCAGTTAGCTGTCAATCGCTTTAACCAATTTGCCATAAGGTCTCTGTTGCTGTTGTTATTGCTGTTAGGTGCCATCAAGTTGGTTCTGACTCATAGCAACCAAATATACAACAGAACAAAACACTGCCCAGTCCTGTGGCATCCTCACAATCGTTGTTATGCTTGCGCACATTGTTGCAGACACTGTGCCAATCCATCTCATTGAGGTTCTCTTTTTCACTGACCCGCTACATTACCAAGCATGATGTCCTTCTCCAAGCACTGGTCCTCCTGATAACATGTTCAAAGTATGTGAGACAATGTCTCATCATCCTCTCTTCTAAGGAGTATTCTGACTGTACTTCTTCCAAGACAGATTTGTTTGTTCTTTTGGCAGTCC
>NW_004444264.1:274141-275390 GCF_000243295.1 Trichechus manatus latirostris
ATTTTTCTTCATTTTTTTCTGATTTTTTCTCAAACAAATTTGTGTCAAGGGATTTGTCTACAAAATTGCTGATTCTGTTTTCCATTGTTTCAATTCCACTCCTACATCTTTCTATTGAGTTGTCTATGTCTGAAATTTTATTGTTAATCTTTTGGATTTCTAGTTATTGTTTTTTTATGGTTTATAATTTCAATTTATTTTGTCATTTTATTCTTGTATTGTTTTCTTGAATTCTTCTATTGCTTAGTCTGTGTTTTGTTGATTTTGTCTATGTTTCCTTGGTTTTGTCTGTGTTTTCCTTGATCTCTTGGAGAGCCCTGTATATTAGTCTTTTGAATTTCTTATCAGGTATTTCCATTACCATATCTTCCTCTAGAAGGTTTTCTGGTTCTTTATTTTGGTCACTTGCTGGAGCCAGACATCTTGACCTGTTTCATTATGTGATTTGATGTTTCTGTTTTCTCCAAGGCATCAAGAAGTTATTATATTTATTTATTTATTGTACGTTTGTTTGCTGTGTGATGAATTTTTGTATTGTTTTGATATACCAGAGTAGGCTGGGCATGTGTGCTTCTTTAGTCACTAATCTGGCTTCATTGATGCTCTCATCTCCTTTCTCTGGGTGGGTAGGGCAGCAACTGGATGCGTGACCCTGGGTCTCTGTTTGATGGTCTTGTGGGGCTCCTGAGGATGCAGCTAGTGTTTCTAGTGAAGTGATGTATCTGTCCAGCTGGTCACCTGGCCATGGGTGAAAGGGGTGTTCAACCTAGTCACTGGGTTGCGTGTTGCAAGTGCATTCTGCCGATTTCTGGGTGGTCAGGGTGAGGGTGCTTGGGTCTTCAGTCACCAGGTGGGTTGTATGGAAACTCTCACAAATAGTCCCAGGAGGGCAGGGCTGTGTGAGGGTGATCGGAGTGGGCACAAGCTTCCAGCTGCAGGTGGAGTAATGTGTGTGACTAAGACAGGGGGATGTTGCCCGTCCACAGGTGCCTGGCAAGAGGGTATGTCTTTGTCCACTAGACTGCATTGTGGGGAAGGTTGTTCAGCCAGTCCTTGGGCCCCCGACACAGTTGGCTGGAGGGAGTGGGAGGCACTATTAGCCCTCAGGGCCCTGGCGTGGGTGCTTGGAGGGAGTGGGAAGCACCAGCATCTCTCAGGCTCCCAGCATGGGTTTCTAGAGGGAGTTGGAGGCACTGCCAGCCCTCAGGCCCCCAGCCAGGGTGGTCAGAGGGAGTAGGAGTCACCATCC
>NW_004444264.1:276703-279315 GCF_000243295.1 Trichechus manatus latirostris
TCAATTTTTATATTTTGATTTGGTGTTCTCTTTCCCTCTTGCCTCCACCTTAAAAAAAAGTCTGATTTTTAATTCATGACCAACAGAACAATAGTCAGTGTTACTGCTTTAAGCAGTGGAGTATTATCTTATTTATAAGACAGAGGGGGAAAAAAAATTTACTTTGGATGAGAGCCAACATATTTGAAAAATCTGCAACGATTTGCTCAATATTGTATCACTGAATAATTATTTCTTCTATGTCCTTATAAATCCTCCTTTTGAAAAAAAAAAGTGAGTTAATGAGATTGTGGTGTTGCAGGAATAGTACAGAAACAATTTAGGTAAATGTGTAGAGAAATTAGTTCTGAAGTGTGGGATAATTGTACACAGCCCTGGGCAAAAAAACAAAACGTAGATGTGCAGGAGTCATAGCACATCTTGTCTTCACTTGTCTTTGTTAGTGCAAGTGAAAAGGTTAATGCTGTTCAGTTCCATCAACACAGAGTGAGGAACTGGGGCACCTTTGAATTCTAAAGTTACCCACAGTGCAACTGATTTAATTCCTGTGAGAATGGTACTATTTACAAGTTTACTCAGGAATATGAATGTCAATTAACCATGTGCTCCAGCTATGTATGATCTTTCTCTCTCTCTCTTTTATTATAAATAAATTGTTTTTAAAATCATTATCACATGGAAAAATCCACTGTTATTTGAAGCTATTCTTTGATTGGAAGGAAAAGTGTCAGCATTATGCTGGCCCAAAGCATAAAGTCTTATCCAAGCACCATATCACCAATTGTTATATTCTCACATGCATCCTTAAAGCCTCAGGTAATCTTCAGCATCTTTGAGTTTCTGATCCAGTTTATTGTAGCTACTGACTACATTACTAGCTTTCAATATTCTGGTCTACTTTACTATTTTTAAGTATCAAAATACCAATGTACATTTGTGTTGTGTATATGTGTGTGTAATACATTATTCTACACGTTCAGCCATCAGCAGCAGCTTCATTCACCCTTCTTGACCCAGTTTCCTGTTCCTACCCCCTGCCTCTTTGCTGATTATCACCCACCCCGTTCTCAAAACACACTATCCACAAGCCCTCCCAGCCCATTATTACTATTCAGTTCCGACAGCTACCTTCCCTCCCTCCCCATTTTGTTCTCCTTCCCGCATCCAGTTAAAGCCTAAGTATGGATCCAGGACAGGAGCCCTCGTGGTGCAGTGGTTAAGTGCTCGGCCGCTAACTGAAAGGTTGGTGGTTGGAACCCACCAGCCCTCTGTGGAAGAAAGATGTGGCAGCTGCTTCCGTAAAGATTACAGCCTCGGAAACCCTATAGGACAATTCTACTCTGTCCTTTAGGGTCGCTATGAGTCAGAATCGACTTGAGTGCAATGGGTTGATTGGTTGGTTGGTATGAATCTGGGAAGAAAAACTCCTGATGCTAGTAGGGTTGAGGCGAGGGATTAGATAAGGAATTAGGCTGAGGTCAGGACCATCCCCCACCACCAGGTTGATGGCTGTGGAATCTAAACTGCTATAGCTGGAAGCCAGGGACTCTGGAATGAAGCTGTCCAGAGATGGCAGGCCTGGAAACTCCATTCAGGGAGCTCAACAGGACTGGACAGACCTGAGGCTAAACTGACCTAATGTCAGGATGGTCACTCTGAGAACGTCACTGTGTGGACGGGACTGAAGACGAAGGAAGAGGCATGTTCACTATTGGCTAAAAGTTTATTATACAATGATAATAAGTGTTTACCACTACATTTTTATATTTTCACATTGCCCCTTGAGGCTTTGTAATATATACACATTTTTTTAAAATTAAAAATCATGTAAACTTTTAGTTTTGTTGATTTTTTTTTAATTTTCTAAATTTTGAAAACAAAAAAATAAAATATGGGTATTCACTCTGACATTTCTGTTTTAACATCAATAAATAATAATAAAAATAATCCTGCTATTGTCATTTTGCTTTGGCTTTGCACCTGTTAATATAGAAAATTTGGTCTGATCTCTTTTCAATACGTTCCTTATTGATTTCCATTCTTTGCATTGTAACAGCCACCTGACTGACTACCAAATTTTTGGTTTCTTCCATCATTTTTGTTTATCTTTCATTCAAAAAGCAATGCTTTAGTTTTTCTTGTCCACCTCTTTGTACAAATCATTCAATTTCTCTCCAACAGTTTTCTTTGATCATCAACTAGAATATAAGCTCATATAAGAATATAAAAGATATACACCTGTATTACTCTTTTTGAAAAAAAATACAGAAGAAATACAGTATAATTTATTAGATCTTTTTCTTTGGGAGAGGGATGCCCAGAACGTAGATTTTTTTTTTGCTGTATAAAGACTCCTACAAGGCAGTTACAAAACATGGCAGCATCACTGAGATGTATATAAGAACAAATTTCCTGTACTTTTGTTACTCTTAAACATGTACTCCCTGCCAGTAAACACCATAGAAGTGAGTGGGCACATATACCAAAGATTGTGCACCCAGATGAGCGATTCCCCTTCATATCCCACTCCTTTTCTCAGACCCATATTAGTGTCTCTTATTTAGAAGAATTACAGGAAAGTTGGAAGATGTGTGCCTAAACCAGGAAATAGA
>NW_004444264.1:280429-282273 GCF_000243295.1 Trichechus manatus latirostris
CATGCATCCTCTGAAATTTCTCCCAATCCTCTGTGCAATCCTCTGTGCAACTGATGACACATAAAAACTTATAATTAGCAAGGGAAGAATTGAAGTAGAATCAGAAGAAAAAGAGTAAAGGGATGGAGGTTGGCAAGGTCACCTTTTCCCACTTTCTCTGTAATTCTCAAACAAAAACAATTTATTCTGAAATTTGGGAAGTCAGAAAATTCCCACTGGTGTTACATTTCCCTGGAGCACCATGTGTACTTTCTAGTAAGAATTCTGATTCCAGTGTGATTGAGAAACCTTGAAAGCCTCTGCTACTTTAACAATGTGGTAAAAAAAAGATACTGACTAGGCCCTTAGGGATGCTGTCTTAGAGAATCAGGAGAGATTGAAAGGAACAGCTTGGACCTTTAGTACTGTAAGGAATGTGATGTTATGCTATTAGAAAAGAAATTTAAGAGTCACCTTCGATTCTTTTTCTCAAATGAATTGAAAATATTCCCGTGGGAATTGACTCCCATTATTGGTAGGGTAACTCTTAACCACATTATGTTAGCTGTCAGGTGTAAAGTTCTGAAGCCATCTACCTGGCTCCACTGCACTCCAGCCTTGTCACCTTGGTATATAAAAATGATAACCTTGGGCCAGTTACTTACCTCTCTGGATCCGAGTTTCTTAATCTGTAAAATGAGGAACAAAATAGTCACTACCCTGTAAGACTATTATGAGAGTTATAAAATGCTTAAAATAGGGCCTGGCATAGAGTAGGTATTCAATAAATGTTAATCACAATGTTCTCTCTTCATATGAATGACTGTTCAACAAATAAACACTTTAACTTCTAAAGCTGTCCAAATTCTGCCTTGACTTTTAGCTCTCAACTGTTGAAATACTACTGTTAGTGGTTTCTGTTTCTAGTGATTTCCCTTTTTTCCCACCCATTTCCATCTTAATCATTTTCATATACCTGTTTTTGTCCTATGAAAAAAGGACATAGGACAAGATGTTCCTGACGCAAGCCATGGTGCTTTCAACTGCCTTGTATGCATGCAAAAGCTGGGCAATGACTAAGGAAGACCAAAGAAGAATTGACGCCTTTGAATTATGATGGTGTTGGTGACAAATATTGACTATACCATGGACTGCTAAAAGAAATAACAAATCTGTCTTGGAAGAAATACAGCCAGAATGCTCCTTAGAAGTAAGGATGGCGAGACTACATGTCACATACTTTGGACATGTTATCAGGAAGGATCAGTCCCTGGAGAAGAACATCATGCTTGGTAAAGTAGAGGGTCAGCGAAAAAGAGAAAGACCCTCAAGAAGATGGATTGACACAGTGGCTGCAACAATGGGCTCAAACATAACAACAATTGTGAGGATGGGGCAGAACCGAGCATAGGGTCACTATGAGTTGGAACTGACTGGACAGCACCTAACAACAACAGCAATTTTTGCCCTCCCATTTCAGTGTGATGAATGATGGATGTAGGTTCAGAAAGACTTGGACTTAACCATGCTGGGCTCTCTCAATCAAGCCTCTTCAGCAATGTGAGACTTCATTTCCTCACTGTAAAATGGGTACAATCATGCCTAGTTCACAGGATTGTCCTAAGGATTAAATTACAATATACATAAGGTGGCTTTCACATATAGAAATTTGATAAATGTTGGTGCCACATTACCATCTCCAATTTAAACCTTCTCTGAATGGGAAAATGTAAGGTATGGGTGGTGGGAAAATACATTTCACAGATGTATTGAGAAGAATAAATATATAATCATTTTATTCCAAGTAATCTCTGTAGTCTTCTGGAAACTTTATTATTGAATTTTTCTTCTCAATATTCTAATAC
>NW_004444264.1:282941-284677 GCF_000243295.1 Trichechus manatus latirostris
GCTATAGTATGACATCTGCCCCCATACTTTATTGAAACTTCTCCGTCATAATGACTGCCTCACTGCAAAATCCAGTAAGTTTGTTTTCCTCAAGTTTGCTAAAGATCTTTACTGCATCTAACACTGTTAATCTTCCTGAAAGATGCCTTTCTCTTATTTCCATGACAATCCTCTTTCTTGTTTCCAGCATCTCTGACCATTTTATCTTGGGATCTTCATGAATTCTACTCTTGCTGATCCAATCATACTGATCAAATGGCACACTTATCTCTCTCTGCATACATGCCTTGAGTAATCTCATCCACTCAGATGGCATTCATCCTTCTATATATTGAAGACCTCAGTTATCTAGCTAATGGGTCAGCACACTATGGCCTACAGGCCAGGTTCAGTCTGTACCTGTTTTTGTAAATAATGTTTTGTTGAAACGCAGCTATGTCCGTTTGTTTTGTCCATGTTTGCTTTTGAGCTATAGCAGCAGAATTGAGCAGCTATGACAGAGAATAGATGGCCCTCAAAGCTGAAATATTTACTACCTGGCCCTTCATTAAAAAAAAAAAAAAAAGTTTGCCAACCTCAGATCTAGATCTTAAGATCAAACTTCCAACCTAATATACGTAATATACACTTTCATGTACTGACAGTAGTTACATTCCGCATGTCCAAAACTGCTTCTCTGCCTGCATTTCTTTTTTCTCTTACTGAGAATCTATATTTTGCAAAACCAAAAGCCTGGGAGTCTATCTAGACTTTACTCTTTCTTTTACCTCACATCCCATGGATCACCAAGGCCTGAATAATACCATTCATACTTGTCTTCTCTCTATACCTACAACCACAGTTAAATGCAGGGCCTTAGCTCTGCTTCTCGTGGATGTGGCTTTCTGTCAACAATAGCCTGTGTGCCACTCATTGTTTTTTCAGATAAAGACCATGATCTTTATCATGCCCCCCACAAGCCATGAACTAAGACAAATGAACTGAACCCCATGCAAACTCTTTTGTGTTGACAGCCCGAGGGTCTCAATGATTCGAGACTTTCAAAACCCCCCAAAAATGAAGCGAGGTTTTGATAAACAACCACACCAGCCAGCTGCCGCTGAGTGGATTCCAACTCATGGTGACCCCATGTGTTGCAAAGTAGAACTGTAGTCCATAGGATTTTCAATGGCTGTGACATTTCAAAAGCAGATCACCAGGCTTTGCTTCCAAGGCACTTCTGGGTGAACTTGAACCACCAACCTTTCAGTTAGTAACCAAGCTACCTATTGCACTACTAGGGACTTTTTTGGATATGCAGAGATGCCATTATTGCATGGAAAGGAAAGCCTAGTGTCTGTACTGGTGGGTGGGATTTGGATGTGGTAGAACATATCTCCATAGCAAATACAATAAAACCACTGCCTAAGTTAGGGATGTCAACTGCCTCAGGAAGTCAGGAAATCCTTTGAGGAGGAAGTGACATCTGAAATAAATCTTAAAGGATGAGAAAGAAATTGTTAGTATGAGTGAGTGTGATACATTCTAAACAATCAAGTGGCCTGTACAAAGGCTCAAATGAAAGGAAGAGCACGGTATATTTGGAGACTGGCAAGCATTCTGTAGAACTGGAACAAAGGCTGTGCAAGCTATTTGCAAAAAGGAAGGCTGAAAAGAAAATTTAAGCCTGATTGCAAAAGCTTTCTTTATTTCTTTATTTTTTTAAATCCATGCTTGAGTGATTAGACTTCGTGATA
>NW_004444264.1:285811-303157 GCF_000243295.1 Trichechus manatus latirostris
ACGAGGCCAGAAAATGACTTTGCTTGGGAATATGTTGAACTTGAAATGCCTTCGAGACAATAAAGATAACCAATGCAAATGTCTAGGAGACAACTGGAAATAACTAGAGTGGAACTTAATATGGTAGAAAGTAGGATTAAAAACAAACAGATCTATAGATTTAGAAATATTAGGAAATGAGCATAAGAACTTACCCAACCAGTAGGCTGTGTTTATTCTTAAAATGCTAGCATTAAGTATTTGTTTTTTGCGATAAAGCACATATTCTTAACAGAACCCCTGTTCAAAATACGAGAGTAATCTATTAAGCAGTGATTGACACTAATATGTTGAATTATTTTACTGATAGACTTTAGTCATTTAGCAAAGGCTTTAAAACACAGGACCCAGAGCACAGAGTATAATACCTAGAGAAAAAGAAAAGAAGTGTGAAAAGTGAGGCACCACCAGACAATATGAGTATGGTAGCGTACCGAAACAGAAAGGGTGTGCATGGTGGGAGAGAAAGCGAGCAGAAAACCGGAGAAGAAGATGAGGAGAAAGAGAAACCACAGCAAAGCCTGCTTATTTTCCATTCTGGACCGCAGTTCTCTGAATGTAGGTATGAAGTGTTCTCGTGTTTTTTTTCTTTTTTTTATCATTTCTCTCTTATAAAAAGTCTTAGAATGACAGCATGTGATACACTTGAGTTTCAATTAAACGTTCAGAAATTGAAAACCAACCAGTCCAATTCTCTTAATTATTCTTTCAGTTTTATGATTAAAATATTGAAAAACGGGCTTTTAGAGAGAAAATGTTTTATGGCAGCTTTAAACAATGCAGAAGGTTCTCTAAATATTGCCGATACTACACAATTCATTGCATTTTAGCTCCTTACAAATGCTTTAAAATCCCATCTATCCTAGCTATTTTTTCTTAATAACGTTTCCTTATATATGCAGTTCTTTTTCGCTCTTAAAAGATTAGGGAAATGTTTAGACAGTAACCATCCGATTGCATCAGTCTGTGCTTCCTGAATCTCCAACTGATATTTTAATGCTCAAATTGTAAGGCAACACTCAATGTGACTGTATTTTTTTTGTCTTTTTATTATTACCCTCCAGGATGGTGGCCTTAAAATGCTTTCTTCTGTTGGCATGACTAGCAATACAATATTGATATAAATAAGCAAACATTTGGCCCTTATTTGAGATTACTTGCAGGTGGGGAGGAGGGAGGCAGCAAATACCAAAGAAAAGAAAACTTATAGAGGAGAAAAACAGACAAATACTATCTAGATTAGGAATTCAAATACTTCAATTTGGTCTCCTAATTGTTATGCGTCAATAACTTGCTATTCTTTATTCTACAATTTATTTATCAGTAGATACTTATTACAATAAGTTTTGATTCTTGGTTAATTGTATTAAACGTTGTAAAAATCTATGACAAAGTATATTTATCTATTTTTATATCTATCTATAGTTTGTATATGTATATTACATAAATGTGTATATATATTTGTAATATTTAGTTGTCCAGTGGCAATAAAGAAAACTATGCTTTATAATTTAAAACCAGAAATATAAGATCCAATTTCATTTTTATTTTGTAAAGGACCATTTATTATAAAAATATAAAAACTGTGCTTTTTTTCTATTTTGCAATGATAGTTTGATGATAATGGTGACTTTAAAGCATTTCATGATACTGAAATGACTTTTGGATCATGGAAGATTGTATATTGCGGTTATGTTACCCTATGTCAGTAAAGCTGAGGGGCATATTTTTTCACATTCTAACGTCTTTCATATTGTGATGTGTGTTACAATTGATGAGATTCAGTAGCAGCCTCTTTTTTCTTTCTTAGTGACACATAAAATAACAGTGTATCTAACAGTGATGATGTCAGATTCAGTAAAATGCTATATAAATCCATTTTATGTCTTTGAAAATAGAGAACACAATGTGGTATAGTAACCGTTAACAAATACCCCTCTTTTATATGGATAAAGTCCCTGGGTTGTGCAAACAGTATCCATTCAGCTACTAAACAAACTAAACAAAAGGTTGGTGGTTTGAATCTACCTAGCAATGCTGCAGAGGAAGAAAGGGCTGACAATCTACTTTTGGAAGATTACAGTCATTGAAAAGCCCATGGAGTGCAGTTCTACCCTGACACACATGGGTAGCCATGAGTCAGAATTGATTCAACGGCAACAAGTTATATGGATAAATATAAGATTACTTTCGGTGTGATATTTGTCATCTAAGTTTGTATAAACCTTGTGAGAACTATTTAAGCAAAAACATTTCAAAAGACTTTTGTAAAGCAATTGTCATTTTATATAATAATGGATAAAAATGTAAGGACAAGTCAAGGAACATGCCATCTAAGGTCATTATCAAGTCACCAGCAAAGCCACGCAGCCAGTTTTGAGTCACTTCTAGCTACCGCAGACCCAGGCACGTTTTTTGTTTTTTCCTTTTACTTCCAGCTCTCTCAAGACACCATGTGGGCTTTATAGCGATTTTTTCATTGCTCCGTTAAATTTTCTCTGCTTACACTGCCAGCAGTAAATGTGATAAGAGAATCTAATACCACAGGTAGTTGGTCTAGTCTTGTTACAAATAAGGATGTTGTCCAATCCTATCCATAAGTATATACCGTAGACCAGTTTTCTAGGTCTTTGAGTAATTTTCTTTTCTCTGTTCTTAGAGTTTTCTCGGTGCATTACAATTTGCTTTTTGGTAGAATCATTTTGATCTCTTTTAGAGAATTGAGGATATACATGGCATAATCTTGAAAACCTGCTAAGTAGTGGGGGAAAGGCAACTCAAGAGAATGTTTTAGGGACCAAGAAATTTATCAGCCGTGTAATCATTCACCGATGAGTGTGCAACCTGGAAAGAACAAATGAGGCATTATCTTATGTCTTCCATATATATTAAGTGAGAGACAGTAAAACTATGATTACTCAGATAGCGCTAAGGTAAAATTAGTGGGTCAACTCCATTCAGAAAAGCTTGAACTGAATAATCCCAAACATGAAATAGCAAACCAGGTTTTATTTCGTGCCAAACAAATTTGTATTTCATGAAGAAATTAATAAATGATACATTAGTCTGAAACTGACATTTTTGCTTATAAGCCACATTGTTAGAAAACCTTAGAAAAATTAATAGCAGCTAATAAAGAACACTATTAAGTGGAAAGCAATACATACAAAAAGGTGGCATATCAAAAAGTATATATTCAACCCCTAAAATTCAATTTGCAAAATTAGAGTGTGCTTTTTAAGGAAACATATGCTGTTTTATGTGTATATAGATATATGTATATCTATATACACATATATATTGTTTATTTTATGATAAAATTGCATATCAAAAGTTCACAATTTATATTCTTCTCTGAAAGATAAGTACAAATGCACTTTAAGTGAAAATTAATTCACCTTTGGCTTCACTCTTACCAGATGAAATATAATATTCTTATATCCAGACATGTATCCACAGTCATTCCATGCTGATACCAAAGTATGAGAAGCTGAACACAGCAGGGCAGCATTACCTGTTATGCAATATTAAAAATGACATTTCTCCTGGATATATTTTTTAAGTGAAATTTGATGAATATTAAAGGAACGTTTAAGAGGTGCAATTCAAGTCTAATTGGTAGAAAGACTGAAGTGGTGAATGAACCAAGGGGAATGAACGTGAAGGGCAGAGCTCTGTGAAGCATGAGGCCAGTCTCAGAGATTCTAACACAATGCACAGGGATCGACTTCAACATTTTTCATGTACAGAGCACATATATATGTTTGCGATGTCTGTCTTTGCAGGATGACTTTAATTTTGTCATACACTTTACACACAGCCAAGCTCTTGAGAACACTCAAAATCTGTGTTAATCAAAGCTTAGGTGGTTGCTTCAGCTCAAGCGAAGCATAATCTTTAAAAAAGGGCTCCCTACACTGTGCTCTCCTTTTCCTCTTAGCCTCTTCGCCTCAACAAAATGGTAAGAGTTCAGCTGACAACAGGGTAAACAGATTATTGTGTTATTGCTGGCTGATTGCTGGAGTTATTTTGGAGCTTCATAATTCATTTAAAGAGATTTTTGACATTTATGAAATGACTTCTATAATCAACTAACAGTGCGGTATCCTATAATTATTCAATTAAAAATGACTACTAGTGCAGTCATTTATTAGTAGAATCAGATAATTGTCTTGCCACTAAAGAGTACTTCTCACTTTGCACATCAAATGAAAATGTTTGAGGATAAATCTGTGACACAGCAGCCAAAGTCCTGGGGATTTTCAAGTGCATATGTAATTATTACAGACCTCTGAAGTAAATGTGGTTTAATGTGATAATCTGAAATGGATTGTGTGTGAGCTTTACAAAATACTTTTCCATATAAACCAGAGCATCTGTCAGAATGGGTAGAAGTTCATTTCCTACCAGTACTGAAGCTCATGATATTCTTTGCAACACGTGGTTTAACGTGTGTGCTTAGAACACAGGACTACATGTATTTCCCTGGGTTCTCATTTATCTTCCTTTTTTCCCCCAGCAGATAAAACTGATTACTAAAATGAGGAACCTGGAATGGTTGCATTGATAAATTAGTTTCATATGGAATACTACCCTATTGGGATCAGCATTCAGAAGCTCTGATGTCCAGATACGTACACAGATAGGAATGAGGAGCCACAAAAACAGACCCGCTTTCACACACACACACACATATTTTAAATTCTGAATTTGTCTAAAATAAAACACTTTGACTCACATTATCACAAACCATCTGTTAAGCTAAATCATAAACCAGTCTTTGATTAAATAATTTAAAAAAAAAAAAAAAAACCCTCACCAAACTGAAAACAGAGAAGCCGTAGATCATTTAAACACCAATATAAAGAAATAATGAAATGGAGAAAATAGCAGCAGAGCCTTACAGATAATGATTTCTTTATTTTTATTTTAAATTAGCATTATGCTTCTTTGGAAAAACTAGCTCAAACTCAACATTTACATTCGAATAATGATAATAAGGAAAATCAGAGCAGGCGCAACAGATGGAAGATGTTACTTAATTTGAGGTTTCTACAAAACAGAATTTAGGAGTGTCATTTCAAAGTTGCAGCTTAATTTTAATTTTAAAATAAATTATCTGATTTAGTTGTTTGTTGTAGTCCATTTTATTTGCAGTATAACTGTTCTTAAAAATGCTGTCCGATTCAATCGCTATCTCCCACTTTCTAGCCCATCAGCAAGGATACAGCATTTGAATCACAGCTGCTTTAGGCTTTTTGGGTTTGTTTCTCTTCAATTTTTTTTTCAAGCACGTTTTTCTTCTTGTATGGATTTTAGAAAGAGTTTTGATAAAGACAGCCCTGGCAGCTGGATGATAAATATTATTTTCTTAACCTGCCTACCTTTGTCAGCCACCTGCGACTGCAGCCTGTCACACATTGAAAGCAGCTCATTAACTTTCCCACAGCTTCCCAGGAGTTTTCCTTGTTTTCTTTCACCTTGGGTGTGTGCTGCCTTCTCACTGAACGGTTAACTATCGGAGGAGGCCGAGTGGGCTCTGGCACCACGAGCGGAGCACGCTTCAGGCAGCCTCCCTGCTAAGGCTCAAAATCTCTCTTGAACACATTAAGCGGCCCATTTTGGACTGATAGTGCAGTAATTATTCTGCTTCACCCTAAAAACCATCCTGGGGTAATTGGCGCAGAGGAAAATTACCCAGAGTCCTCCACCACCTGGTAGTTAAGGAACGAATCCAGGAAAAGATAAGTGAAGCAGGAAAAAAAAAATCGGCACTTATTTGATTTTAATCTCACCACTTTGCAAGCATTTAAATTGCCTTAATCAGGTGGTTGGCTTCCAGCCTAGCTGGTAATCTGTTATCAAATTTGAAACTAGATTTTTTAAAATGTCAGTGAGGCTGAGAATTGAAGTCTATTAACAGTTAAGAGCCTCCCTCCTAAACTTCCATAATCTACGAATTAATAATCCTTTTTACAAAGCTGTCAAATATTACTTTATTACAACTCTATATTAATAACGTGGAAGTAAAAGGAAGATTTAATTATTTATTTTTTATTTTTATTTTAAAATTGAGGAAACACACAATGTTAACATTCTTAACACTAAAATCCTTTTTTTTTTTGAAGCAATAGCTTGAGTCTGTGGAATAACCTTGATAAATGTAATTGAATTTTTCTCTGATAAGATTAACTAGTTGTAATTGTGAATCAGGAGGTCTGACCCACTCCAAATGAGATGTATGACAAGCTGAAAATAATCAATTTTTTCCTTTTCTTTATTTAAGCCCAGATTTTTAAAAATGGAAAGAGAAAATCAGGGCCTTGCAGGATGAAGCATTTGTGTCTGAAATGTTTTTGTATACACTGCTTATCTCCCATCTCCTCACTGTGTCTAATTGTGCTGAGCTTGGTTTAAAATGAAACCCCAAAAGGCTTAATTAAGGGACGGACTTAATACACACCAAAAAGGGGATTTTTTTTTTTGACAAATGTGACATAAATTTTACCTGCAACATTGTTGACTAAAAGCATCCCAAAATTGTTAGGCCTATTAACATGCCTCTTTCTTTTCTTTTTTTTAGAGAAAAGGAAAAAGAGAAGAAAATAATTTTACTTTGAAAATCTTAATTACTGTGATAGCAGGGTTGGGTTGAGCCTTTTTACGATTCCTGTATGATTTGCATTTTGAGTTGAAGTTTTGTTCTTCATAGCACACAAGCCAGCAATCAGGAGCATATAGAAATGGCTTGATAGATTCCCCTTTTAAACATGCTTATAAAACATTTTGCCTATGTAGCTTTTTGTATTACACATTCCATGGGGTTTCTTACATACCAATCAAGAAAGCCTATCCCTTTTAATTCATTTTCTCAGAAGTTTAAGAGCTCGGAACTATATATTAATACAGAACGAATGAACTATTTCAAAAACTGCAGCACTATTGTAAGCACTTTTATTTGAAAAACAAAAAAATGCTTTCATTTTGTTTAATTCTTTCATGGTCTTTATCTGACCATAGAATTTTAGTGAGTAGATCAGCTCACAATAGAGACTGCTCCAATAACTTGGACTTCTAATTCACTTCCTGGATTCTGTCTGGGTCCAGTAAAAGACTCTTTCAGAAACATAAAATCTAGTGACAATGAAATTAATCACAATGTTCAAAAGAAAAACAACTGGCAACCATACACTGAATATAGCCCAATGTGAATTTAAGCCATCCATCAACCTCAATGTATATAATACATATATATATCTTATGCACATCTATATATACTTTAGGGAGCCCTGGTGACACAGTGGAGCCCTGGTGGTACAGTGGTTTAAGTGTTTGTCTGCTAACCAAAAGGTCCAAAGTTCAAATCTACCAGCTGCTCCCTGGAAACCCTGTGAAGAAGTTTCTACTCTGTCCTATGGGGTCGCTATGACTTGGAATGGACTCCATGGCAATGGGTTTGGTTTTGTTTTGTTTTGTTTTAACAGAGCTCACCCATGTAAACCATCCTTGTTATCTAAAACTTTGTTATCCTATTAAATCAAATTATAAAAACTTAACTCTTGTTAACATAAAGCACCAGAAACATGATGCAGGAAATAGACAAAGCGTCCCTAGATGGCGCAAAGGGTTAAGCACTGGAAAGGTTGACAGTTTTGAACCCATCCAGAGGTGCCTCCGAAGACAGGCCTTGTGATCTGCTTTCTAAATGCCACAGTCTTGAGAACTCTATAGAGAAGTTCTACTCTGCATACACTGGATTGCTATGAATCAGAACTGATGCAACCAATGCCAATATATACAAGAGTCAAGGAAAAAAACTGAGAGTCCAAGTAAGCACAATCCTAGGATGCATTTAGGCACATTCGTTGTTCACCTAATATGTAATGAACAAGCACTCTGTGAAAAGTCCTTTCCTCGGTCGTGGAGGTAAAAATAAGAATAAAACATTGCCCTTGCCCTTAAGGAAATTACGTTCTACTTGGGGAAACAGATACGTAAGCAAACAAATTATTACAGATCATGGTAAGTGCCACAGACAACAAGTGCCATGAAGAGGACATTATCTAAGTTCTTTCAGGGACCAAATGAGAGAACCCAACACTGCCTGGAACACTGAGGCTAGTTTGATGAAATAGAAACGCCATTTCTTGATTTTCAGGAAGTAGATGGTTAATGATACTCCTTAGGCAGTGCGAACAGTTTGTGCTCCACTACTAACTTGAAGGTTGGTGGTTGGAACCCACCCAGGAGCACCACAGAAGAGAAGCCTGGCGATCTGCTTCTGTTAAGATGACAGGTATTAAAACCTCATGGAGAAGTTCTGCTCTGTAATGCCATGAGTCGGAATCAACTCAACAGAAATGGGTTTGGTTTTTGGTCTTTATGGTTTCAGTTGTTGTCAGGTGCCATCGAGTAGGTTCCAACTCATAGTCACCCTGTGTACATCAGAACAAAACACCGCCCAGTACTGTGCCATCCTCACAATCTTTGTTATGCTTGAGCCCATTGTTGTAGCCACTGTGTCAATCCATCTCATTGAGGGTCTTCCTCTCTTTCTCTGGCCTTTTACTTTACCAACCATAATGTCCTTCTCGAGCGACTGTTCCTTCCTGATAACGTGTCCAAAGTACATGAGACTAAGTCTCGTCATCCTCGTTTCCATCAAGAGCACTCTGGCTTTACTTCTTCCAAGACAGAGTTGTTTGTTCTCCTGGCGGTTCATAGTATATTCAATATTCTTCACTAACACCATAATTCAAAGGCACCAATTCTTCTTTGGTCTTCCTTACTCATTGTCCAGCTTTCCCATGCATATGAGGTGATTGAAAACACCATGGCTTGGATCAAGTGCACCTTAGTCCTTAATAGTGACATCCTTGATTTTTAACACTTTAAAGAGGTTGTTGACAACAGATTTGTCCAATGTGATGTGTCTTTTGATTTCTTGACTGCTGCTTCCATGGATGTTGATTGTGTATCCAAGTAAGATGAAATCCTTGACAACTTCAATCTTTTCTCCAATTATCATGATGTTGCTTATTGGTCCAGTTTTGAGGTTTTGTGTTTTATTTATGTTGAGGTGTAATCCATACTGAAGGCTGTGGTCTTTGATCTTCATCAGCAAGTGCTTCAAGTCCTCTTCACTTTCAGTAAGCAAGGTTGTGTCATCTGTATATTGCAGGTTGATAATGAGGCTTCCTCCATTCCTGATGCCATGTTCATCTTCATATAGTCCAGCTTCATGGATTATTTGCTCAGCATACAGATTGAATACATATGATGAAAGGATAAAACCTTGACACACACACACCTTTCCTGATTTTAAACCATGCAGTATCCCCTTGTCCTGTTCGAACCACTGCCTCTTGATCTATGTACAGGTTCCTCATGAACACAATTAAGTGTTCTGGAATTCCCATTCTTCACAATGTTATCCATAATTTGTTATGATCCACACAGCCGTATACCTTTGCATAGTCAATAAAACACAGGTAAACATCTTTCTGGTATTCTCTGCTTTCAGCCAGGAACCATCTGACATCAGCAATGATATCCCCAGTTCCATGTTGTCTCGGTCATCTAGTGCTGCTATAACAGAAATACCACAAGTGAATGGCTTTAACAAAGAGAAGTTTGTTCTCTCACAGGCCAGTAGGCTACAAGTCCAAATTCAGGACTTCAGCTCCAAGGGAATGCTTTCTCTGTCGGCTCTGAAGGAAAATCCATCCCTCAATCCTCCCTTGGTCTGGGAGCTTCTCAATGCAGGAACTTCAGGTCCAAAAGACACACTCTGCTCCTGGCACTGCTTTCTTGGTGGTATGAGGTTCCTCTGTGTCTCTGCTTGCCTCTCGCTTTTATATCTCAAAAGAGATTGGCTTAAGACCCTATCCAATCTTGCAGACCTCATCAGTATAACCTCATCATAGTGAGAGTTTACAACACATAAGGAAATCACATCAGATTACAAAATGGTACACAATCATACAATACTGGGAATCATGACCCAGCCAAATTGGTACACACATTTTTTGGGGGACATAATTCAATCCGTGACACACATTCTCTTTTGAATCCGGCTTGAATATCTGTCAGTTCCCTGACAATGTACTGCTGTGACCACGTTTGAATGATCTTCAGCAAAATTTTACTTGGGTGTGATATTAATGAAATTATTTGATAATTTCTGCATTATATTGGATCACTTTTCTTTGGAATGGGCACAAATATGGATCTCTTCCAGTTGATTGGTCAGGTAACTGTCCTCCAAATTTCTTGGCATAGACTAGTGAACACCTCCAGCACTGCATCTGTTTGTTGAAACATCTCAATTGGTATTCTGTCAATTCCTGGAGCCTTGTTTTTCAACATTCCCTTCAGTGCAGCTTAGACTTCTTCCTTCAGCACCATTGGTTATTAATCATATCCTTCCTCCTGAAAAGTTTGAATGTCGACCAGTTCTCTGTGGTACAGTGACTCTGTGTATTCCTTCCATCTTATTTTGATGGTTCCTGCTTCATTTAATATTTTCCCCATAGAATCCTTCAATATTGCAAGTTGAGGCTTGAATTTTCTCTTCAGTTCCTTCAGCTTGAGAAATGCCAAGCGTGTTCTTCTCTTTTGATTTTCCAACTCTAGGTCTTTGCCCATTTCCTTATAATACTTTACTTTGTCTTCTGGAGCAGCTCTTTGAAATCTTCTGTTCAGCTCTTTTACTTCATCATTTCTTCCTTTTGCATTAGCTATTCAACATTCAAGAGCAAGTTTGAGAGTCTCTTATGACATCTATTTTGGTCTTTTCTTTATTTCCTGTCTTTTTAATGACCTCTTGCTTTCTTCATGTATGATGTCCTTGATGTCATTCTACAACTAGTCTGGTCTTCGGTCATTAGTGTTCAATGCGTCAAATCTATTCTTGAGATGGTCTCTAAATTCAGGTGGAATATACTCAAGGTCATACTCTGGCTCTCGTGGATTAGTTCTAATTTTCTGCAGCTTCAACTTGAACTTGCATATTAGCAACTAATGTTCTGTTCCACAGTCAGCCCCTCACTTTGTTCTGATTGATGATATAGAGCTTTTCCATTGTCTATTTCCACAAATTATTCAATTTGATTCCTGTGTATTCCATCTGGTGAGTACACGTATATAGATGCCATTTATGCCGTTGAAAAAAGTTATTTGCAATGAAGATGTTGTTGGTCTTGCAAAATGCTACCATGCGATCTCTGGCATCATTTCTATCACCAAGGCCATATTTTCTAACTACTGTTCCTCCTTTTTTGTTTCCAACTTTCACATTCCAATTACCAGTAATTATAAATGCATCTTGATTGCATGTTTGATCAACTTCAAACTGCAGAAGTTGGTAAAAAATCTTCAGCTTCTTCATCTTTGGCCTTAGTGGTTGGTGTGTAGATTTGAATAATAATTGTATTAATTGGTCTTTCTTGTAGGCATATGGATATTATCCTATCATTGATAGCGTTGTACTTGAGGATAGATCTTGAAATGTTCTATGGGTTAACGGTGTTGCTTATTTCTAAAGAAAAATACAGAAATAAAGTTAATGGAAGATATCTCTACTTGCAGAATTTGATGTAGGCAATTCCTTTGTAGCTAATTATAATTGTAATAATAACAATAGGTAACACTTATTGCACGCATATTATGCTCCAGACAATGTTACTTACATTAGGACACTGATGCTCACAGCAATCACAGAGGTATTATTATTATTTTTATTTTATATATGTGGAACTCAAGGTACTGACAGACTAAAAGACTTGTTCAAGGTCAGGTCACAGAACTAGAAAGAAGCAGGGAGAGGATATGAACTTAAGCAGTCAGTCTCCAGGGCCTGGCACTCTATTTTGAATAGTAGTTTTTGTAAGATTTTTCTTCAATCTTTCTAATGTCTAAAATAGTAGCCTGCTCCCCAGAATCACTTCACTCTTTGTGTATTATGAAGTTAGCTTGTTCTAAGCTCCATAGCAATATATCCTTGAGAGCAAACAAGAACCTGGATTACTTTACTCGTCAGCTTTTGACAACCTTTATTATTTCATTTATCTGCTATTCATAGCGAGATGTAAACATCTTACTTCCCAGTGTGATTCTCATATCAACAGTGGGTCAGTTTAAAACATTGGGAATCAATATGTTATAAAACATCAGCCAGTACTAAAAAGGCAGACCCAGAGCAAATTCATTGAATGTCAAATAAAAAATAAACATCAACAGTTAAAAATATAATAAGATAATAAATAAAAGCAGGGAATTAAAAAAAAAATTCTTAACCCAAAAAGCAATTTGACAAGTAAGATATACCTGTATTAAACACAAAGCCACTTACAGTACAGGGAGCAATGAATTTTTCATACAGGTAGACTGAACAATTCTTTTCTAAATTTAATAGACAGAATACATGACATTAGTGCCATTGATGGTGGGGTTTGGGACTGAGGAAGGGAGGGAGCACTGGAGGCTCTGTGAAAGCATTCGTTAGGGCAGGCTCTACATTTTTGACTGATTTGTGTAGACACTTAAGTCTAAATGTTCTTAGACTGAGGGTCTCTTTTTCATCTCACATATGTATGTGTGTATTTCTATAGGAAGGTACTCGGTTCTTTTTTTGTTGTTGTTGTTCGTTTTACTTGATTTGATATTCTCTTATCCTTGTACTTCAAACTATCACAATCTGGTCATATTGTCAGTTGATCAGTCAGCCAGTCTGTCTGTGCATGAGACAGTTTTTTATTGACCTATCATTGAGTTCACAGTTCTATAGAAAGCCCCATAAAAAGTGACAAAAGAAGTAGGGTATTGCATTCCTTTTGGGCTACTTAAAATTTAATGTGCGAGGACTAACAATCAAAAGGAAACAAACAATATTCTTGAACCCTGTTGCCTGGACAAAATAAGACAACAGTGGTCTAGGAGGAAGTGTGATTGTGGTCTCAAGCCTCTCAATTCACCTACTGAAAAATATATTATCTAACACATTTCCATATGTACTTGAACTTAGCAAATATTGCCTTCCTTCATTGCTGTTGCCTTTAGGGCCAGTATACCTCTCTGATGACCATAACCTTCCATGTGGGCATCTTCTCTCTCCAACTACTCCTCCTTCTGATCCTATGTGCCTGCCACACCCAGGAGGCTCTTAGGATTAAGAGGAATGAGCCTCTAATTGTGAAAGGGCAGGCATAAAATAGTACTCAGAAAAGATTTTGTTTTCATTGGTGTTTTTGGCAGAGTACTTACCCCAGAGCCCTGGTGGTGCAATGGTTAAGCATTCATCTGCTAACAAAAAGGTCACCAGTTTGAACCCACCAGCCCCTGCTTGGAAACCCTATGGTGCAGTTCTACTCTGTCCTATAGGGTTGCCATGAGTCAGAATTGACTTGACAGCAATTTTTTTTAATTCATTTATTTATTCAATTAATATTTTTCAGTCTCTCTCATGTCTTAGGCACTATGCCAATTTCTGGGGAAAACCCACAATGCTTACCCTCAAGGTCCTTACACACTAGTGGAAAAAATATACATGTGTGTTTGTGTTTTACATATTTGTGATGTGATGAATAAAGAGATACAGCTCGACAGCGGGTGTCATAGGAAGTGCTGAGCAGGGGTATGAACAAGTCTGGGATATGGTAGGAAGGGTCAGAATATTATCTTGGAAATTTTACCTGGACTCTGACCTAAATGAAGAGTGGAAAGTGGTTTTCTAGACAGAAGGAAAACCATAAGCAACAACTGCAGAACAGTCTCTGTGAGGATCATAAGCAATTTAGGTTGTAGCTGCATAGAGATCAAGGCAGAGAGTAGCAAAGGATGAAGCTAAAGTTGAAGGCTTGGGTTCAATCACAGAAAGCCTTACATGCCCTGTTGGGTAGGCCATGGAGAAGGTATGCTCTGGGTGGTGGATGGTGGTGGGGAATCAATAAACAGGCTAGAAAGAGGAGAAAAGTGGGGAAGACTAGAGGCAAGAAGCCCAGTGAGAGGGCTATTTCTACAGCTCAGAGATATTGGAGGCCTGGTTAGAGCTGTGGTAGTAGTGATGGTAAGGAGGGAACAAAGCCAAGACATTTAGTAAAAATTTCTGCATGTGGTGAGTGATAAGAGCGAGAGAGGGATCAAGAATTACTCTTTAATATTGTATCTTGGCCACGGGAGAGGCCATCAGTTGAGGCAGTATCCACATATAGAGGAAGAAGTAGGTCTATAAGAAATGATGAGTTCAGATGTGGTAAATATGTTGTGAGACTATGTTAAGGTAATGAGGTCCACTGGAAGTCTAATGCTTATATACATGTTATACACAATTTGGGTGTCAATCATGTATAGGTGATAATTGCAACTTTGAGAGTACATGAGGTAATCCCAAGATAGCGTGTAAAATTAAATAAATAAAAATATGGTCCAAGGTTGGGAACATCAACATTTAAATGGACATGTTAAAAATGAGGTACCTAAGGAGGAGACTAAAAAACTCTGAGGCTGGTGTCACAGAACACAAAAACTCCAGTAATTACAGACAGAAGAGGGGTGATCTCCAGAATCAAGAATTTTCAGAAAAATATTCTAATAAAATAAGGGCTACAAACTACTTATTACATTTGGCAGTTAGAAACCCTTATTGATAGAAACGAGGCCAGATTTGGGAAACAGGTATGGGGGGAAAAAAATGCAGCAGGTCATGGATGAAGCAAGTATAAATGTCTCTCAAAGATTTTGGATAAAATATGGAAAGAAGTAATCTAATTAATGGAGGAGGATGCTGTACTTAATGAGAAAGACTTGAGATGATTATGGTTTGAAGAGCAAGGCCAGGTAGAGTGTGGTAATTGAAGATAGAAGAGGGAGGAAGTGACAGTTGGAAGACTTTCCCGTAGAGGACAGGAGGTAATAGAGTTAAGGGCAAGAATGAAGATGTTGGTCTTCATCAAGACAAAAAACATGTCAGCTTCTGAGACTATAGGGAAGGATGAGAGAACCGATGTTGTCACCGATCATTTTATAGCTAGCAATGATCTCAGGTATAGCTTTCCAACAAGGAGAGGAAAGAGCTGGCTATAAAGGAAGGGATTTTAGGAATAGACTTTGAAGGAAATGAGAGACAGAGCTGATCAAATAAAACAGTGATCAGCAGAGAAGATGCTCAAGCAGATTTTTATAACCATTGATTTATAGTATTAATAAACATGGGCAATGCATTAATATCCAATAGTCTCCAAATACATTCATGTACAAGATTGATGAAAGCCCATTAGGGTATTTATTTTGCACTGGAATTTTCAGGACAGGTGTGGCAGAAGAGGTATTCATCTACTCAGTCATTCATGAGACTAACCTTGGTCTGGCTTGGCTGTCTGTCTATCTATCTGCATTGAACATACAGACTGACTGTGCCTTAGACTTCCAAGCAGCAATAAGACTGTTAGGAATGAGGACTTCACCCGGTGGTATTAACAACTCCTGGGTGTTATGTTCAGTATGATCGAGCCAGACACTTGCACAGTGTTGGCAAACTGAAAGTCATTATTATTTCTAGAAAGAAAACAGTAAACAATAGAAATAGCTCAAAGGGGGAACCTCAGTTTATTCGTCCCACCCAGATTACCCATGTCCAAACTTATGTCCCTCACCAGGCACACAGTGGTTCAGGTCAGATGCTGTGTTCATATCTCTGGAGCATCACTGCAGCTTCTGGCTCCCGCCACTTACCCGCGGTCCACATGGCTCTGCCCATGCTGCCCACAGAGCCTGCACAACTTGGGGGGAGGGACGGGTGGAGGCACGCAATTCCTACATGGGACACACTCAGGCCTCTTCCCTGCTTGGGCAAGGGTTACAACTCTAAGCAGCAGGTACGCCACCTGCATAGCCTGGACTGTGGCTGCTTCCCCTTTACAAGTCCATCTGCAACCTCCTGTCCAGAGATGCCCAGCTCTTTCCATGGGCTGACCAGCCCACTGCAGCCTTCTCTCACTGTAGTCTGACAAGCCCACTGTCTCTCTCTTTCTGTCTTCAGTACTACAGCCATTGGCCAGTATTACAGTTCTTTTACCTGTGTCTAGGAGATTCTCAGAGTAGGGAACCCAGGTCCAAAGGATACACCCCACTCCTGGCTCTCGATAGTCATGAGGTGCCCCAAAATCATTGTGAGTTTGGTCTCTAATGTAGGCAATCTCAAGGCTGGCACTTACAGCAGGTCAACAAACATACCAATCCCCTAGGTGGACCCCAAGCCACTCAATCCTTTCGGGTGGATTACAAGTCACATACTCAGCTACTAAACAAACCAATCACTTGCAAGATTTGAGCCTGACCAATAATTTGGGAGAATTACAAACCCAGGAGCAGAAAGGCCATATATAAGAGAAATCCACTGCACCACATTGGCCCAGTTCTTAGAAGCAGAAGGTTCACCTCTTCACCAGCAGTCTGCATGGCATGACTTTCAGTGGCCTCCATTATGTTTCCCTGGTCTCCGTCCTGAACCCTTTGTCCAGAGGAGCTATGCACTTCACTGTATTGATTATTCCTTTAAGATTTTATAATTTGGGCATTTGGAAATGTACTTTCAAACACCCGACCAATTCTTTTAACTGAGTTTGGTCTCCACCACTTGTTTACTCCCTGCCTATTATCCATTTACTGTCACTGCCTCCATGAATTTTCACTCATTCAACATTCATTTATTGGTCATCTAATAGGTGCCAGGTACAATTCTAGGAATTTTCTCATTATTTTATCCTTACAATATCCTTTACATCATACAGATTTGCCTAGCTGAAAGTGGGCTTCACCTAATACTAATGGACACGTGTAAACACATGACCTTCCACTTCTTTTGTGATATTTATAACAATAAATATAAAAAACGTATTAGTTTCCTAGGAGCCCTGGTGGCACAGTGGTTAAGGGCTCAGCTGCTAACCAAAAGGTCAGTGGTTCTAACCCATCAGGTGCTCCACAGAAGAAAGATGTGGCAGTCTGATTCCATTAAGATTTACAGTCTTGGAAACCCTATGGGGCAGTTCTACTCTGATAGGTCACTGTGACTTGGAATCGACTTGACGGCAATGGGTTTATTAGTTTCCTAACGCTGTCATAACAAACTATCACAAATGGGTTGAGTTAAGACAGCAGAAATTTATTGTCTCACAGTTCTGGAGACTAGAATTCCAAATTCAGGATATTGGCATGGTGATACTCTCTCCAAAGGCTCTAGGGGAAGATCCTTTCTTTTCTCTTTCAACTTCTGGTAGCTCTAGGCTTTCTTTGGATTGTGACAGCATA
>NW_004444264.1:305027-306150 GCF_000243295.1 Trichechus manatus latirostris
CTGGGCTTCACATGCACACCCAACTGCCTTAAGGAAGTCCTCTCTGGAAAATCTCATAGGATGATAGACAGGAAATGTGCGAAATAAACTTCTGTATTTCTCTCTGCAAGGCTGTTCATCCCCCAGTCTTTGACACCGTGGTAAATGACACTCTACACCCCTAGCTGCTGAAGCCAGAATAAGCCTCAGAGTCATGCTTGATTTCTCTCTACCACTCATTCTGCATTTATCCAACTGTAGTCTTATGAGCTCTACTCCAAAATAAAACTCAAATCTAGCCATTCCTCTCCTTCCCCGCTAGCAAAGCCCTAGTCCAAACCATTATCTTCTCACCTAGACAATTGCCACAGTTTCCTAACTGGTCTCTCCACTTCTAACCTTGTCTCTCTTTAACCCTTTTTTCCTCACAACAGTCTTAGCGATCATGTTCAAAATGTTATAAAAAAGGATGATTTACCCCTGGTACTTATTGCACTTAGAATAAGACCCGTATTCTCAACCTGACCTATAATCTCTACACGGTAGAACCCCCACCTATCCCCGACTTCATCTCCCATCGCTTGCTCTCCTGTCTGTAGTACTTCTGCCACGCTGGCCTTCTTCATTATCTGGAACTTACCAAGCTCATTCCTGCCTTACAGCCATGGCGCTAGTTTTTTCCTCAGCTTAGAATGCTCTTCCACCTGATCTTCACATGGCTATTTCTCAGGCTTCAACTTCTGGCTTAAAGGCTACCTCCTTAGATAAATTTTCTTTATCGTCCTATATCTACCCCATACCTCCATCCTTACAGAACTCTATTATAATATCACCTTTGTTTTCCTTATTAGAATATATAATTTCTTAATAAATTTCATAAATATACCAAATCATGCTGTTTATTTATTCACTATTTGTTCGTCTCTCTTTCATTAGATTGTAAAATCTTTATGAGCAGGAACCCTGCCTATCTTGTGTAACATTGTAGCCCCAGCCCCTAGCAAAATGCCTTGCTACATGCCTAGTACATAGGCAAAAATGCCAGCACATTAAATGAATGAATATGAAACAATGAATGGATGAATTAATTAACTTCCTAATTGTCATATCAATAGTATTAATTTTGCTACACCTCAGGCATTTA
>NW_004444264.1:307762-310497 GCF_000243295.1 Trichechus manatus latirostris
CAAATAACAATTTATCTATTGGACCAATGTAGAATACATCTTGATTGTTACTTAATGAATAGGGCAAAACAAATCACTCCACTTTTCTTTGAGTAATTTTTGGAATGATAAGATGTTTATAAAATTGTCACTTCCTTTGAACCAGAAATTATCTTACTCTACAGTAACCTTGATATTTATTTTTTTTTAATTACAAGTAAAAACTGATAGTATAGGCACAGATTGTCTTACTTGAAAGACATCTTAAGTAAAGCCCGATCAGACATTGTTTTTTTTTGGTTGGCAGAATCAATCAATCCACCTATCAATCAAATATTTATAAGGTGTCAACCTTGAGCCTGGCATTGATCCAGTCTTGTACATTGATGAAAAAATAGTCCAAAACAGGGAAAATAAGATGATAAACTTCAAATGAGAAAAGCTGGGGGGGGTTTGTAATTATTTTCACCAATATGGAGTGTGATTATATATATATATATGTGTATATATACACACACACACATGCACATACATATATATATACATACTCACGCGCACACACACACACAAAGCTTTTCATGTAAAAAATCTTTGTAGGTAGCATCATTTTTAGTTTGGAGGACCAAAGGTATTATTTCAAATCTGTTATTGTGTAAACCTACATGGTATTCAGATTTTCTCTTCAGGGATATACTGTTTCCTAGAACATTTGTGATGTGTGGTAACTTTTTATAATTATTCCCTACTGAAGCAAATGAACCAGTGTCTCTGTACTACAGAGTCACAGCACTGGGTCACTGTGCTGTCTTAGTGGGCTTCTTGGAAGGCCTGTTTGGAAGGAGCTCATTCTGAGCTCAGGGCTCTTCCCTGGTGGACTCCAAGACCACATTGTTCTATGTGATTCTCCATTTATACAAAACATCCACTTGAGCTCTGAACTTGAGAGTTCAAGTACTCCCTGTATTTCTTAGTCCCAAGAGACCAGAATGTCTATGGAGCTATGCTTTGCTAAATCAACAAAGAACAATTACTGCAGGTTAGCCAAGATCTTTATATATAAAATACCCTCTTCATCTAGATTCTGAGCTTGTGCTTACTACAGACTCAAAATTTGAATTGTATCAGGAAATATAAAGTGAAAGAAGCCTCTTTAATATACTTTTCTCAGGGTTCTTTGTCACTATATGAGTTAGTTAATAGATTAGAGTCACCATATCTCAAGGGTATTGCATTAAGCAGAATCCTCTGTACATCTAATTATTTCATTAGTAAACAACCTTTAAACACGACAATGTAGAGCAGTTAAATAATCACAGAATACATTCAGCTAATAATGTGTTAATTTAATGGATAGTGGGAAACAGCAGCCAGCCAAGTAAAAGCTATTTCTTTCAATCACCTCAGAAAATTAGTTGGGCACTTTTTTGTGAAGTCAGATGAGCTGAAGACTTTTTCACAAATTATTGTGAGCCCATTCTTCACTGTTGGTCTACTACTCATATTGCTACTGCAATTGCCATTTTCACATATTTAGTAAATGCTTCTGTTGACATAATCTGCAAGATCCTCACCTTGTTTGTAGATGGTCGACCTGTAAACAGATCTTCAGCACCTTCCCACAGAGCACTCAATAAACAGAATTTCATTTTCTTTTCCATTACATCCTCCGTCGCCACTTAAAACTTACCAGAGCTTTACTGAGCTACACATTCTTAAATGATAATATTAACTTACTATTTTAATATGTTGGCTAACTAATGTTATCTTCTTGGTTTAAAAAAATTGAATTAAATTTGTTTAGTCTTTATATAGAACAGTTTGAATATATTTACCAAGAGTCTAAAAATGTTCATATAGAAAGACATGGTATTTCTGTTTTTAGATATCTGTTCTAAGGAAATAAGATTTATGCACAAAGATGTTCGTTATATTGCCTGTAATGAATGTATAAACAAGGATGTTTAACATTATTAATAATAGCACACAAAACCCAGACACAATCTCAGTATTTGTAAAAATAATAATAATTAAACAGGGACTTGAAACTAAAAAAAACGGTGAACAAAAAAATCAAAGCAAAAAAAAAATTATATATTGTATTGATTCTATTTATAATAAGCACATGAGCAGGCAAAACTCAACTGTGACGATACAAATCAAAATACTGGTTGCCTGTAGGAGGTAGGAGATGATTGAAAGTGAGCACAAAGCAACTTTCTGGAGTGACGGAAATACTCTGTATCTTTTATGGGATATTGGTTACATGGGTATACTGTATACATATTTGTCAAAACTCATTGACTTGAACACAGTGCATATCACTTTATGAAAAGTTTGACCCAGTTAATGATGAGGCTTTTATACCAATAGGCTAATTACTAACTTATTGTTTCTCAGCTCCAACCCCATGCTTTTATTCTCTGCTTTGTGAGGCAAAGCAGGGACTCTGCAAACCACATGTCTGCTTTGCCGGGTAGCTCCACATGAGGCTCTGCCAATAGAGAGAGAGATAGCGAGGCTGGCAGAGACAGAATGGACTCACCCCTTACCTCTTCCAATTTACTGTCAGCTAGTTTTCTGCTTGTGGTTGCTGTAAACATCACTCCAGCCACGCTTTTTCACCCTCCTAGCGACAGTTCTATCCCACAGCAGCAGCTGAATCCCATTTGATTTTTTTTTTTCAACATTTGCAGAATCGGCCTCATCACAACATCCCAGAAACACCAGCACATGACTAGCATCTGATCCTCAGAATT
>NW_004444264.1:311803-314272 GCF_000243295.1 Trichechus manatus latirostris
GTGATCAGGGCTATGTAAAATAGTTTAGAGAGCAGAGTGCAAGAATATGTGTACTCTGAATATAAAAATATATTATACTTTTCTTGTAAATTTTTTAAAGTGAACAAGTATAACTCATGACAAAATCAAATAATTTTAAAATGTTAAAATGTTTCCTCAGTTAAATGGAAAATGCTTTCTATTGCAGGAAATTTTAGGAAAATCAAAGGGAATGTTGTGGTGCAGGAAGGGATGTGTGAAAGCGTTCTTCAAACCATATTCCCCACATCACCACTTCCTCTGTAATTCTCTAAAGGTAGCCATATCCACCAAAAGTTGAGCTCTGCCTGCCAGTGGTCTTAATCAGAAAGCTGTGGTAAAATGTAGAATATTTAACAGAGTCTTTATCTTTCCTATCTCATAATACTTCATAAAATGATAGTAACAGAGTATATATAGTATATTACCTAATTGTATATTATACTATACATATCAAAGCCAAGAGAAAGGGAATGGAAATTTCAGCAGAAGAAAAATGTCAACAAAATTTTGAAGATGGAGAGAAGGTGGGTGAGCCACGTTTGGTTTAGAGCTGAGGATGTTTAAACCTAAACGTCTGTAGGAGGGGAAGCCAATGGCAAGCAAGACAACTCACATCACAGAACCCAGGAACTAGAGGAACAATTGAGGATGGGGTTAAGAATGGATGGATTATTGAAAACATGTATAAGAAGTTAGATCCCAGATCTGCTCTTCTCCAGACTTCACAGCCTGGCAGAAGACAGATTTCTCTGGGGGACTGGAAGGAGAGAGTTTCTTAACACTAGGGACATCAGGCAGAAAGACCACCAACCATTGTCCAACCCTCAAAAAGTTTGCTGACTTCATATTACACCTCATCTTGACATTTCTCCACTCCCCCTGAAAAAGGAATTAGAGGATTCCTTTTAGGAGACATTGAAAAGCTAAGGAGAAATGGCCACAGATATGACAAATTGAGATACCAACAAAGTATCTAGGTTCTTTTTCAATTATCCTTCTGTGAGCCACACCAATAGATAAGCTCCACCCAGGCATATTGAACATAAAATTAGCTATTTAACACTCAGCTCTTAAACATGAGTAGAGAAAAAAGGATCTCAACACAATTTAGGGAAACATCAAATATAAACGAGAGAAACAAGACCAAACAAACTGAGGGTTCTAATGATTGAGAGACAATGCAGGGAGTAGAAGAAAACTTAAAAAAAAAAAAAAAAACCCTATAATTAGTATCCCTAGAGTGCTTAAAATTACAGATAATAGACAGGTATAGAAATAGAGAGAGAGGTAGATAGGTAGTTAGGTAGGTAGATTAGATAGATAGACAGACAGACAGACAGATAGATCAATAGCTATTCTTCTAAAAAACAAGAACAGAATGATATTAAAAAGGTAAAATTCAGAGAATAAGACAGAGTTCTTGTGATAAATGATAGTAGAAATTTTAAAAACTCAAAGATGAGAAAAAAAGATGTATAAATCTCTCTGAAAATGCATAAAGAGAAAGAGAAAAAAATATGAGAGAGCAAAGATAAGAAAATTGGAGGATCAGTCCAGGGGCTCCAACATCCAAATATGAGGAGTTACAAAAAGAAGTGAAAAAAATATCAAAGAAAACAATATGAGACTATTTCCTAGACCCGGTGACATACCTAGTCTATTTGACAACGGAAACAGATTATTTTAATACACTCCTCCTATAATCAACACATTAATTTTAATAACTATGTATTAATCAGTAATAATCATCATTTTATTGATTGATTTTGTTTTAAAATAAATAACAATTTAAAAAGAAGATTGTCAACATACAGAATATAACTTAAATTCAGTAAAATATTTAACATATGAACTAAAATCTGTACTTACAAAACAAAAATACTACACTACACAGGCCACAGTCTAAAATTTTAAACTCCAAATTAAAAACTCCAGGTGGTCACACAGAATGACAGAATGGAAGTAATTCAAGTTCCGTTTCCTCATCTTTACAATCACTGTACTGTCATTATTTTTTGAATCTATAACAGATTCTATTTATTGAATCAAAATATATAATGTGCTATCATAAGATGTTTTGAATCACATAAACACAGGACTATGTGGTACCATAGGGGTTATGAACAGAACTCTGCCAAAAGAGAGCTCAAATGATTCCGAACTGTTATGAACTTACTTCCAAAATGAATGAGTGCAACTAAGTATTCATATGTCTAGAGGGATGGGGCTAAATCTGTTCTCCAAATTAATTTCACCATAGAATATAATGTTTATTATAGGATAACTAATAGAACATGTGCTAATTTGAAGCTTACATATATATCATTAAAACTTGAAAGTAATCTCAGAAATTGTTTAGAACTTAGAATAACAAAAAAAATTGGGGGACAATTACTGCTAAATGGTGATAGTCAAAAGCAGATCATTTTTATACAAACTATAAGTAAC
>NW_004444264.1:315919-317722 GCF_000243295.1 Trichechus manatus latirostris
CAGTATAGGGAGAGAAACTAGGGTTACATAATAATGTATGTATAAATTTTTGTATGAGAGACGAACTTGAACTGTAAACTTTCACTTAAAGCACAATTTAAAAAACAGCAGATCATTTTTAGTCAATTTTAATATTGTTTATAAATTCTCTCCAAACACTTTCTTATCACCTACACCTGAGGAGGACTGTTTCACGGGCCAACTCTTGATAGGCCAGCTCCAAGAACTAAACAATATGAATTTCCAGATTGAAATGGTCTATCAAATGCTCTGCAAAATGAGTAAAAAAAGGATCCACTCTATTTCTCTTCTACCTCCTAGTTCTGTGAGTAGTTCCTGGGGTCTTAAAAATTTGTGAGCAGCCACCCAATATAACAATTGGTCTCTATTCACTTGGAGCAAGAAGAAGAGAAAGAAATGGTCTGCAGGTGTAACTGTCATGGTGAACTACTACCTCCTTTACCATGAGACCAAAGGACATGGATGCTGCCAAGCTACCATTACTGAACATTTTGATCAAGGACTCAATAGCTGAATCCTGATCAAAAGGAGGAAAAATATGGAACAGAACATCAAATTATGATGAAAACTAGACTAACTAGATCCGTTGAGACTGGAGAAACCCCTGAATCTATTGTTCTGAAATAAATTTTAATTCTTGTACCAAAACTATCCCATAAAGTCATTTGTAAACAAAACAGTTTCTCAGTGAATAAAGAATGTTTTAAGTCTTGGACATTTTGCTCTTTTAAGGAATTATCTATATGCGATCAAACTGACAACAGTAACTCTAAGGCACAGATGAGAACTTTAAGGGACATAGAGATTAAAAGTTAGTGGTGGTGAAATAGTATGTGTAGAGATAATGAGAATTGTGACACAATGTGAAGAATGTAACCAGTGGTATTTACACGTACATATAGAAATTGTTGAATGGTTGTATGTTTTGTTGTGTATATTTTCAAATATATATATACTTATATATATATATATTTGTGGAAACACTGGTGGCATAGTGGTTAAGAGCTATGGCTGCTAACCAAAACATTAGCAATTCAAATCCACCAGGCGCTCCTTGGAAACCCTGTGGGGCAGTTCTACTCTGTCTTATAGGGTCGCTATGAGTCAGAATTAACTTGACAGCAGTGGGTTTGGTTATATATATATCCATTCTAAGACACTTCATTTGGAAATTACAAGATATTAAGAATAAAGAAAAAACTTAATATTTAAGATAGAAAATACAGGGCACGTACTAAGCATCGTTCTTAAGAATGACATCAGATTGCACAACAGCAACACTGGAAGCTAAAAAATAATAGAACAAAATTCTAAGAAAATTTATTTCCAACCAGAGTTCTTAGCAAAGCTAAAATATACAAAGTATGAAGAGAGAATAATGACATTATTACACAAGTGAAATGTCAAAATATACTTTCCATATAGTTGTATTAGGAAGCTAAACCAGGAAAGAAACCAAGATAGAAGTTGGGATCAAATACAGAAAAGAAGAAAAGGGAATTCCCATAAGTGGTAATGGATAGGATTATATCCAATTGCAACTTGTTTAGAGCAAAAACTTTTAAAAAGTAAGAGAGGGTATTACAGAAGAAATGGCCTAAGAATAACATGGAGTAGATAGGTTGTCATATGTATTTGACTGTATTTGTTTTAGGCTCTCTCTCCTATTAGAATGTAAGCTACAGAAAGTCAGGGACTGGGTATGCCTTTTTTTTACTACTGAATCCCCAGAGCTGAGCATAGTGCCTGTTACATGCTTTTAAAAAAAAAAAAAAAAAAAAA
>NW_004444264.1:317994-333089 GCF_000243295.1 Trichechus manatus latirostris
AAAAAAAAAAAAAAAAATTACAAAAAAGAAAACTACTGCTTGAGATGATACATATGTAAAATTGTTTCCGTATTTTTAAGAGTGCAGACTGAATTATCTATCACATTTTAAAATGCACCTACATTTTTGACTCAATACTTTCACTGCTACCACCACACAAAAGTGGCTTATACATAGGGTAAAAAATCAAACCAAACTAAACCAGTTGCTGTGGAGTTAATTCTGACTCACGGCGACCCCATGTGTTATAGAGGAGAACTGTGCTCCATGGGGTTTTCACTGGCTGAAGTGGGTGCGTTAACAATTTGCATCACCCAGGACTTCGATACAAAGGTACAAGTGTAAAAATATGGTCAATGCAGCATTCTTTATAATAGATAAAAATTGGAAACTACCTATTTTTTCATCTGAAGGGATCTGATAAATAAACTTTGTTGCAGCCACACGACAGAGTATAATGTAGGTGTTAAAACAAAATGAGGTAGATATGTCTATGCTAATTTAGGAAGATTTTCCAAGATATATTATTAAATGATAAAAGCGAGATGTAGAAAAATAGGAATGAAATAATCCCACTTGTGCAAATATAATATCCATAAACAATATGGGACCATATATAGGTATCTTCTCTCACTATTAAATCTAAATTATTAATCATAAATATCACGTAGTGAATTAAAATAATCACTTAGATTATTGAGGGAAGTAGCCTGGTTAATGTTTAACAACTGCTCTTTGCAAGAAAAAATATCTCTGGTTTGTAATTTTTGCCAGTACTCATGGAGTAAATATCCCACCATAACATTGGTGATCTCACGTTACCAATGTGATGTCACTAAATTTAGAGTTTGAAAGAGATGCTCACAATTTGCACTCACGAGCCAGGATGTGCCAGCTCCAGTACCCCACTGGAGGCAACCACAAAATGAGGGCTTGTATTAGGATAGCAAATGTGATCTCTGGTCTCAGTCATCAATTCCTTTATATCTCTTCTGTTGGCCAATAACAAGGTCAGAAAGTCATTCATCAAGGCAAAACTTTCTGTGATGTTTAATTTCTCTGCAAAGCTGAATGAGGAAAGCCTCTAAGTTCAGCTTTTGCACTGAACAAAGATCAGGCAATTTACATCATTTTCCTTTGCCCCTTTTGGGCTCTTGGATGTGTTTGCATGTAGAGTAAAGAAAATATTAGGTAGAACAAGAATGAGCTATCAAATTGATATTTCCTGACCTTTCGAAATGGAAAACACACCTTAAATTAACAACACATATGGAATAAATGCAATGAGTTATGCCCTTTAGTTTCAAACTATTTACTTTCTAGATATGTATGTATGACCATCAGCTTTCTGACAGAAACCCTAATATCAGGTCTTTGGAAATCCCCACAGTAAATGCTTGGTTAAATAACAAGAGAGGAGAGATCATCTTCCCTCTCAAGTGAGTGCTGATCCAAGCAGTAGTTTCTTCATTTGCTCAGTGCAGTGTCATCTACCTACCGTCACATCTGGGCAAAGGTCAGGCATCAATAGTGTTTATCTATGTCTGTGTTTATTCACAACTGGAAGTAGGCAGGGAGTGTAGTTAGAAAAAAGAAGAAGAAATTCCAGAAGGAGGGAGTGGGCAGATTTCTGTTATAGTATGTGAATCTCACCCACTTTGTTGAGGTCCTAACAGGCTCAGAATAGTGTGATTCTATCACAGAAAACGGGACATTTTAGAAAGGGGCTTAAGTACACAAGCGATAATTCAACCTGGATGAAACATATAAACTGGGACCATCCTGGGAAAGATAGGATATATGACCACATTAATAAATATTAAGTGCATGAAGTTGGGAGCGATGCTTTGGTACTTTCACTTGACAATATAAAATCAGTGTGTCCCAGAGAATATGGTAATATAGCTCAGATGATTAGGGGGAAAAATGAGTTACATATGTAAGTAGTACAAAAAAAAGATCAAAGTTATAGCAGATTAAGTTAAAATACATTGACCAAGTTGCAGAGATACTTTAGGAGATATTAAAAAAAATATGTTTGGATTTTGCTTTATAGAAATAAATTTATTTCTAAAAAGACATTTATGAAGTGAATGTTTATTGGATTTAATTATCCTTTGATTTTAATTACAAAACTGAGTGTATAAGTTTCTTGAAAAATATCTAGCTCTACTTATTTAATAAAATTGCATCTATAAATGCCAAAATGTTTAAAATAATAGATTTAATGGAAATTTTAAACAAACTAATATTAATAATCAACATTGTGCAAAGTTTTTAATATTTAGAACATTACTTTAAAGGCATAAAGGAAAATTAATTATGTTTTAATCAAACAGACAACATTGTTTCAAACAGTAAATTCTACCAACCTTCTTTCCTAATGCCATATAACAGAATCACATTTCTTCTCTTTGGTTTATGAGACTTTGTTTGATGATAGTTTGTAAAAAGTGCTGACATTAAGAAATAAGAAAGGTTGATGTAAATTAAATGTTGGAAAAGATTTAAAAAAAAGAGAAAGCCTCTCAAAATACAGCAATAAATTAGTTTGCACATTCACATTTTTTAGAACTTATACAACTGTATATAAAGTAAGGGAGATTACATTTGTCCTGAATGGTGATTCAAGCAGCAGTTTTTTGGGTTTCTCTGTTCAATGAGAACAGAAAACTCCCTGAAGTGAGACTTCAGTTAATTCATGTCACAACAATGTCCTGAATTATCGATTCTGTGATGGCAATATCTCTACGTAGAGTTTCCGCATTATAGTATGTACCTGTAGAACTTAAAAGGACCGTCACTTTTCCTATAAGACAAAACTCTGCTCAGACCCTAGTCTGAGTAAAATGCTGAGTTCTGATCTCTTAAACCAAAAAGGAATGTGTAGTGCATAATCAAACTAAGTTTTGCCTTGCTAAAGCCAGAAATAATGCATTTCACGTTGCTCTTGACTTTGTCCAGACCACGCAATCCCAACCAAACATGGTCAGTCTAGGGCTTTTGTGAAAACTATTCTAGAAACTCTATGGGATATTTTTGAAATCTGCTCAAATATTCAGAGTTCTTTAACTTCAAATGAAATTTTAATGTGTTTAAGTCAACGATCAGAATTTATAAACGGTTAATGTTATTAACTAAAATATTTGCAAAATCTTAGTCTGTAATTATGTTGAAATTGATGGAACAAGTGTATCTATGGACCCAAACCAGAATAGAAAAGAATTATGACTTGCATATACATCTTAATTGGCATTATTAAACTAATATCTAAAGAACGGAACAGACAGATGGAACAGAAACGTTCAACAAACAAGTGCAATGCCGCTCTTAATAAAAAAATGATTGTAAAGAAAATTTTTAGGCATCATATTACTCACCTATTCATTCTAAAGTGTAATTGTCAGCTTTATTTTCCTATGCCAGAGTAAGCGGCTGCATCTTTGGGATATTTACAATTTGTGCAATTTATTGAGACAGATCCAATTCCTTTTTTATTTGTTTTCCCAAAGCACCTATTTTTTTTTTTTTTACCTTTGCTGACCAGTGCAAAATCACCCTCACTAATGTTTATAAAATACCACATTATTGTTAGATATCGAACCCGAATGCAAGCACTGCAGGTTCTAACAGATAGGAGCTTGATGGAATCTGTCTTTAGATTGCTGCTGTCCAAACTGCCTAGGCATAGATTCTATAAAAGTCAGTGACATGAAAGAACGGAAGGAAAGAAAGACAGGTGTGTTGTGTCTCTGTGTGTGTGTGTGTGTGTGTGTGTGTGTGTGTACAGACAGATATGAGTTTAGGGGAAAAATGTATACAGATGGATAAAAATGGGCAGAGAGGGAAAGAAAGAGAAAGTCCAGTTATGGAAAGCATTTTAAAACTTGGATATAGAAATATGGCAATACCCCATTTTACCCGATGGCTGTTAGACCATCTTAAGGCAATATCTAAACATATGAGGAATTAGAATTTATACCTGGAAATAGCTTAAGTTCTTATTTGGATTTTTAAAAGTCATTTGTAATCCAAATTCTTAGAGTTTAAAAGTAATACTGAATTTATTAGGAAATATCAACTACCAGAAGAAACTCTTAAATTCTGTAGCTGCTCGCTAAATTAATAAGGTAGAGGTGTTATTCCCCAGTAGTGAAGGGACCACAAAAATTTCATCTGCTTCTCACTCAGTCACTACTGCAATTCTGCCTTCTTCTCCGACAATGAGAAATCTCTGTGTAGCGCGAACAGTTAAGCACTCAACTATTAGCTTAAAAGTTGGAAACTCAAACCCACTAAGAGGCACCTAGGAAGACGATGAAAAAGGACTTCTAAGAAATAAAAGATCATAAATATAGTTGAGGTTAAGCCCATTGATGAGTAATAGAGTTTTGGAAAAATATGCATACTACTGAATCAGTTCTGGATTTAGTCCCAAAGAGGGGTTTTCTTTGGCTGTCAAAGAAGAGACAGAGAAAGATACATACACAGAGAAAGAGAATGATTTTGAGAAAGCAGTTTGGCTCAGAGAACTTGTGGCACAGAGTGAATCCTTAGGCAGTTTTAAGTCTTGCAGAGTAAATTTTTACACAAATAGAATTAAGGTAGAACCCACAAATGAGTTGTTCCCAGGGATATGCCACCATGAGAGGTGATGGCTCTATTTTGCTTAAACACATAGGAGGGATGTGTGTGTGTGTACTGATGGGCGTCAGACCACAGAGAATGTTCCACAGACTGAAGAAGAAACACACCATCTCAGTTTCTGGGATTAGACCAGGAAGCTTCCACCTCGATTTCAGTGCCACTTGCTAAGGGAAGCTGCTACAACTAGATTTCTCAGTTATCCTGGCCACATAAGACTGGACCAGGAAATCATGAGTGAATTAAAGCAGTCCAATGGGGGCTATCTCATTTTGAATGATAACTAATCAACCCAAATAGAATAGCTGTGCTTAAAAAGTGGGTAAAGGGGTCAAATACTAGAATGACTGAGGAAAAGGTGAGTCGGATGGTGCAGGTTGCTACAATATTCTGTGATTTTCTATAAATGTCTTTCAAAACTCCAAGAACTGAGATAATTCATTTCCTTCTTGAGCCATGCCTGAGTGTGTAGCTTGATGTAGAAACAACCAAACCAAACAAAAACATAATATTAAGGAAGTAGACTTCAGAGTCATCACTTGGCATCAAACTTGGCTTCACTCAGCCTCTCTGGAGCAGCTTGACAGACCCTTCTCAAGCTGACCCATCCAGCAACATCAAGGGCCATGTTACAAGAGGATTGTCATGATCGCAAAACATCCAAGACATTTCACCTACTGTAGATCCAGGCCGGAGGCAGAAAGCTTTTGAAAATATGTCTGACTAGTCATGTCAGTGTTTTCCTTCATCCGCACTAGGTAAATATGCTACAGGCTGGACAGAAGTTATGAGTGCAGGGGGAGGTGAGAAGAACAAGAGAAATATATTTCAAGCAATAGTAAGGCTTTCTGTGAAGACAATGTGAGCTGTCCCCTCTGTTTCCTTGTTCCCTGGAGGGAATAAGCAGAGAAACTTCACATAGGTTTGTGAATTTGACAGCAGAGTTCAACTTTCCAAAATTTAGTCTGAAAGGACAATAGGTCTTGGAGGCATTGACTTGACAGCAATGGGTTTTACGGAATTTAAAATAAAAGCATAATATATTTTATTGTTATTTGTAATTGGTTAATATCAGTAGAATTATAATAATAAACTTGTAAACACACATATATATGTATTTTTTTCTTTCAGAAAACTGGTTGCTAAACATTATGTATATATTTGTATACATATGCAGTTTTAATAAATACAAATTTTACATAATTTTTAAAAATAAACAGGTCCCACAAAAACTTGGGAAATGTATTTTCCTTTCTAGATTAGGGTTTGCAACGGGTTTAGTTTGTTTTTATTGTACACATGTCTTAGGCTGGGTTCTCTAAAGAAGCAAAACCAGTGAAGCATATAAATACATAGGGAGAAAGCTTTATATAAAGAAAATGTCTCACATGGTTGTAGAGGCTGGAAAGTCAAAGTCCATGGGTCAGCCTGGAGGCTTTTCCTGACTCATCTAGCTACAGAGGCTTTCAAATCCAAGATCAGTAGGTCAGACAGCAGGCCTGTGGCTCACAGGCTGCAGAAGCTTCAGAATCCCAAGACTGGCAGGTAAGATGGCAGGTAAGCTGCTAGCTCAAATCCCAAGAACCAAAGATCAGATGAACAGGAGCCAGCTGCAAGATCAAGAGTAAGCAAAAGCCAGTGAGCTTCGCCAGAAAGTCCACCTATATTGGATGCTGGCCACACCCCTAAGGAAACTCCCTTTTAACTGACTGCCTCCTCATAACAGATCTCATCATGGAGGGGATTACATTATGTCAGATCTCATTATGGAGGTGATTATATCATTACATAGCTGCCAAACTACATCATAACTGCCAAACCACTGAGAATCATGACCCAGCCAATTTGACACAAAATCTTAACCATCACAACGCATATCAGACAGGATAAAACTGGGGCTCAGTGAGGTTAAGTGAATCACACACATAGTAAATGGAGTCAAAATTTAAAAAGATATATACATGAATCCACAGCCAATTTTCTCTAACATATTAGGAGTTAATAATATCATGTTTTAAAATTACCCTATTAACTTTTCTGGCATTCATCTGATATTATTCTCTTTTCAATTGCCCAATGTCTAGAAGAGATTATTATTTTTTAATTGTATTATAGTATCAAGCACCTTTTCAAATAAAATATTCAAATTGCTGTCGAATCGGTTCTGACGCATGGCAACGCCATGTGTGTCAAAGTAGAAATGTCCCCTGTAGGGTTTTCAATGGCTAGTTTTTCAGAAGTAGATTGCCAGGCCTTTCTTCTGAGTTGCTTCTGGGTAGACTCAAACCATCAACCTTTCAATTAGCAGCCAAGCATGTTAATCCTTTGTACCACCCAGGTACTCCTAAAATGTTATATGGAATCCCTAAGTCTATATGTATGTGCACACACACACACATAAAATATAAAATGGAGTTGCTCTGGTTGACTGAGGGGTGAGGGGCTGACAGGGTCTAATGCAACACTTCATCAATTTCAGTAGTGATCACTAAAGCACTTCCTCAGGACTCTCTTAGAAATTCTAATATGGTTTCCTTTGAGAACAGTTGAGCATATGTATGCAACAACTGTCTCTTTACCTGGTACTTTCTTTTTCCTCTACCCCTATCACTTTACTAAAACTGATCTCAGGAAAGTTTAAAATTGTCTTCTTTTGATCAAATCTAATGGTCTTTTATCAATTCTACTTCTTTACAACATTTACTGCAATCAAATCCCTTGCTTCTTGAAGTTTTCTCTTCTCTCTTGTTTCAGAACACATCAATTCTTTAGTTCTCTCCTGTCATGGATTGAATTGTGTTCCCAAAAATATCTGTCAGCTTGGCTAGATCATGACTCCCAGTATTGTATGATTGTCTACCATTTTGTCATCTGATGTGATTTTCTTATGTGTTGTAAATTCTATCACTATGATGTAATAAAATGGATTAGCAGCAGTTATATTGATGAAATCTACAAGATTAGATAGTGTCTTCAACCAATCTCTTTTGAGATATAAAAGACAGAAATGAGAAGAGAGACCTAGGGACCTCATACCACCAAGAAAGCAGTGCCAGGAGCAGAGTGCGTCCTTTGGACTTGAGGTGCCTGCACTGAGATGCTCCCCGACCAAGGGAAGACTGATGCATCACAAGGACCTTCCTCCAGAGCTGACAAAGAGAGAAAGTCCCTCCTGGAGTCAATGCCCTGAATTTGGACTTGTAGGCTACTAGACTGTGAGAGAATAAACTTCTCTTTGTTGAAGCCATCCACTTGTGGTATTTCTGTTATAGCAGCACTAGATGACCTAAGACATCTCCCAAATTCTCTGAGAATCTATTCCACTTCCTTATCACACTGACTTCCTGATCTAGAATCCTAACAGCAAATGTTCCTTGAGCTTTGAAACTTAACTCCCTGATCCCCTGTCTATCCACACACTTTCTCAGTGAATAATCGATCCTTTCTCAAAAGTTCATTGATGACCTCTCAGTGATAATCCAAACTAGAAACCCCTAGCTCTGTTTTCCCTTTACTCCTGAAATGTCAAAAACCTACTATTCATCTCAACTGCTATTCCCTTAAACTTTAACAAGCCTCAAACTGAACTCATGATTTTCATCCCAGAACTGCCTTCTTTTCTCAGATGTTCCAATTCAGCACCAGCATCATTTTTCCATCTCCCAGAAGTAAAAATTTAGACTCACAACTTACTCTTTCCTTCCTCCCAATCAATACCCAATGTGTCACATTATTTTACCAAATCTTCCTTCATAACATCTCTCAGATCTATCCCTTTCTTTTCATTATTTCACTGGCTTTACTCTTGCATAGCCTTACATCTGGTTTGTTGCAAGTTTCCTGCCTGATTTTTTTTTCTGCCTCTATTATCTGCACACTGTACTCCATCCTGCATGTAAATGCTTAATTAATATTTATGCATCTCTACCCTTCCTACAGACACTCTACACTATGGTTCCTTCCTACTTATTCAGTCATGTTGCCTATGTCTTCTCATCCCTCACTTCCTTTCCCAACTAACAAGTGTGCAGAATCTCACACTGGCCTCTGCTGTTTCTTCAATCTGTTCTTTTGTTATCCACATATATGAAGCTTTTCTCAGTTTTTTCACCTCCTATATATCTTCACTAGGGATTTTACTATGCTTTTCAGCAAAGCATTATGCTTTTAGCTCATAAAGATTTCCTTATCTTTATAGGTATTTTTCTCAGTGTTCCCTTTTGAGGACAGGAATCCCATTATACATATTTTGTATCCCTTAAAGCATCTAGCACAGTGTTAAGCACAATGTTGAGAACACAACTGATAGATTGATCTGACCCTGCCCTCACTCTAGCTTGTCACCTGTCCTTTCCCCAACAGAAATTGATGAATGATTACCATCTTCCTCACATCTATTTTGGAGCCCTGGTGGCGTAGTGGTTAACAGCTCAGCTGCTAACCAAAAAAGCTGGCAATTTGAATCCACAAGCCTCTCCTTGGAAACCCTATGGGGCAGTTCTACTCTGTCCTATAGGGTTGCTATGAGTCGGAATCGACTCAATGGCAATGGGTTTTCACATCTATTTTACAGAGAAAACAAACGCTGTTGAGTGATACCAAAACCATTGAGTTGATTCCGACTCATAGCAACACTGTAAGATAGGGTAGAACTATTCCATAGGGTTTCCAAGGCTATAAATCTTTATGGAAGCTGACCACCACATCTTTCTGCTGCAGAGCGGCTGGTGGGTTCAAACCGTCCACCTTTTGATTAGCAGCTAAGCACTTTAACCACTGTGCCATCAGGATTACATTGAATGATAATACCCCCTTATTTCTTCATCGCTCTTCAAAATGTCCCTCTCCCTTCATCAATACTTCCACACATGCTGACTCTTAAAAAGAAGGTGTATTCTTAACCTATGCCAAGGTTAATCCCTCTACTCATGCATTTGACCCCATTCTCTCTCATTTTGCCCAAGTTTTATTTCATCAAGTATTTCTTTTTTCCTCTCTTACGTTCTCAGTCCCGTTCTCTCCTCTGACTTCTCAACCTACATACATGTTCAGGTCTTCTACTTCTCAAGAGCCCTTGTCTTCCCTTCCAGACCAATTTTTTTTTTCCTCCTTCCACCAAGCTTCCTATAAGAACAGTGAGCACGCACAACTTCTGCACCTTCCAGTGACTGCTCAATCTGCTTCAGTCTGCCTTCCAGCCCCCTCTGCTACTAAAACTGCTTCCTTACAGTGAACTGGGGACTGCATTGTCTTATCCAGTGTCCTCTACTTAGCTCCAATGCTGTTTGAGTTTTCAATAGTAGTCAAATCTTTCATTCAGTACCTCTTTTAAGAAGTTTCTCTTTCCTTGATTTGTGATACCACCACACTCTTCTGCTTACGTTCTTCTTTTGTGTCCTTTACTTTTCCTCTTTTGCTCTTCTTGAACTCTTCTTCCTCCTTTCTTTGCCTAAGGTAGGATTTCCCAACAGGGATGCTAGACACTTTGCTATGCAGCTGGTGGGTTGCAGTGAGCAGAGATGATATTGATTCTCTTAGCTTTCAGGAAGGCTGAGAGGAACAAGCCTGGGGGAGCCATGATCAGCCTCCTCTGTTTAGCCCAGTGTGCCAAGTGATATGTTAACATTTTGTACATTATCCTATGAGGTGATAAATTTGGAAAGCTCTGCCCTAAGATTCTATTCTCAGTGCTCTTCTCTTGTCTGAATAACATTTCTTACCTTTTCTTCCTTAAAAGAAGAAAAAGAAGGAAGAGGAGGAGGAGAAGAATTCAGTGGCTTCCTCACTGCCTTCAAGAGAACAGCAAAAATCTTTAGCTTGGAATTCAAAGGTATTCATACTTTGGCCAAATTATACTTTTCTAGATGTAGTTTCCATAATTTCCTTCGATGTAATTTACCATCCAGCTATAGCACAGTGCAGACTGTTTATCAACTCTGATGGGCAATTTTACCTTTTAGAGCTGTTGCTTATGGGCTTACCCATTTCTCTGACTGCTGAACTCATCTTACAAGACCCAGTTCAAGTGTCATCTCTCTATGCATACTTCCCTGAATCCCTTTGTTAGAGTGAGTGCCTTTCTTTTATATAGTCCCATGGTGCTTTTACAAATAACTCTAAAGTTTCAATGATCAAAGTCTGATTTGTACCTGCAACTACTGGACAACATTAGATGAATAACAAATCTCACGTGTATACAAATATTTTTTTACATATAGCAAATTTTACCTTCACTTTAAGAAAATTAAATGTATATAAGAAAGAGAGCTTTGTGCTAAGATATTTAGGTATTTGCAAAAAACGTACCAAATACAATCTTCTCTTTTATATCTATAAAATGTGAATAACTTACCTATCTATCTCACCATCTCCCTGCCCCCAATCACCCCACCTCAGGACCAAATGAAATAATTGATATAAAAGCGCAGTGATGAGTATAAGGCACTATACAAACGTCTGTATAAGATTGCAAGCCACCTGGCTGTTACAGCCTCAAGCAGATTTGTTTCATTGTAGCTAAATCCAGACATGCTAAATGAAATACAGCACCAAGGCAATCATTGGATATTTCAGGACAGATCAATAGTTATACCCTAAATAAATAGAAAATCAAAGCAAAAGAGTTTTGATTTCAATTATTCAGGCATTGCTTCAATTCTACACTTTGTTTTGTGTAGACACAAATTACATAAGAGAATCAAATATTTAATAAAATCATATGTATCATAGCTTCCCTTGAAAAATGAAAACATCTTGGGAAATTCCACTAAAAGTTTTTTAAATGTATTTCTTTGCCAGTTAAAAAATGTTCTTCTTTTTTAAGATTAGGACCCTTGATAATTGATTTACATGTTTAAGTTTTCACATATGTAAATATATTTCAATTCAAACCAAAGACATTTCACAAATAGTTGGTAGATTTCCACGTACAAAGTCACTTGACTATGTGCCATGTATTAAATTATCACAAGATCTCTATCAACGCAGAACATTTGAAGGAAATAGTGGAATACAAGTAAACTGTTATTGAAGGATGATAAAATAAAGCCTATAGGTAATTTATACTCAAAGAGGGTGTGATCAATGCTGACATAGATTGCACTAAGTGTATGACAAGGAAGCCGTCATGGAGAAGACGGGCTTTCAGTGCATCCACATACTTACTTTGGGTCTCTACAAATGTTCAAGGTCAGAAGGAAAGCAACTTTTTTTCCCCCATTATAATCATATTTTTCAGCTTAGATGGAAAAAGTTCCAGGGCAATTCACCCCCTCCTGGCCTTATATCTATGTGCGTGCATCTTTGAGAAGGGGGATTAGAGAGAAACCTGCGGGCATACTAATAAATAAATTTCATATGCTGTTAGATATTAACTAAACATACAGATAAATATTCCTTTGGGGGTTATGATCTTATAACCCAGAGATTTATAATTTGTACCTGTGACATATAGCTACTTCCCATGGGGGTTTTCAGTAAATTAATTCTCATATTTTCTATTTAAAAATGTGTGTGCAACCCACATATGTACAACTTTTTTTGTATTAAAAAATTGCAGGTTTGCACTTTGCATTTGTTCTTTTTGTCCTATCATTTGTGACACATAATAATTCCAGTGTAAATACTTGGCAGCCAAACATCGAACACACTGAAGATCATCTAAGTAACTTAAAGTGCTGAAGGTTTTGAAGACTTAGGTTAGGCAATAGTAATCAATCACTTTTCAAATGATAATTAGCTACATGTTTTAAAAGGTCAGTAATAATGCAAAAACATCTGACAAACTATCAAAGTATTAGAATAAATAATATGAGTATGCTATGAAAATGGCTGATATAAAAAAGTGATACCAGTATACAATGACTTTAAATATGAACTTAATTCTCTTAAGTATATTTACTACGTGTTTGTTATAAAATATTACCAGTTCTAATAAACAAGAAATCATACCTAAATATAGTGTGAGGTTTTCAGAAGAAAATAAATGCCTTTCAGAGACACCATTTGATCAAATTATTTTAAATCAAATTTCATATACTGGTAAGTAATTTTTCTTTTTGTTTTGGTTTTTTAAACAGGGTATAAAGATGGTATGGCAGAGGCATCTGAGCTCTCTAACTTCCCAAGGGGGAAGGATAATCAAGATCAACAGCCCAGCTCTGATTCCTATAAGGCAGAGGTCAGACATACTTCCTCCCATCAGCCCTTTTAACCAACTCTGACACCATCTCTCCATCCCACAGCAGTCTGTACTCCTCTGTTGGGTTTGATAATTGATTGCAATGGCCACACAGAACTCATAGACCATATTCACAGTTATGGGGTTTACCAGGAAGTTAACAGGTTACAATTTAGGTTCAGGAAAGCTCAGGATACATGCAGTTCTTTGATCAGGACAGCCTCTTCTCAGCCATGCCTCAGGCAGGCCTCTCCCTGGCCTTTGACCCCTCGGGCCCTTTGCCTGGCCTCTGCCCTGTCCAGGCAAGTGTTACAAAGCTCTTTTAGCTCTGCCAATAAGTGCCCAGAGCCACCGCACTCCACCAATAAGCCTCCCGCCCAAAGGTGCTCAGCTCTCGTTCTGTGAGTTGGCACACCCACCGCCCTGTCTCCTGCCAGTCTCCTGGGTCTGCTGCTTCTGCTGCCCCCATTTCTCTGAGGCTGCTTCGCACCATCTCCAGTGTTATAGCTCTCTCTCTGTGTTCTGGTTCTGGTGCTCTGCTGCCTCTCTCTGTCTTCCGTGTTACAACTCCTCTCTTCATCTCTCCATGTCCTCCTTTAATCCTAGAGGGATAGCAAAACTAACCAATCCCCTCATTCAACTTCCATACACCTTATTTGCATGGTCTCAGCCCCAGAAGGGTGTCATGCACCTTACTTGTATTATTAGCAAGCTATCCAATCCCCTTGGTGGACCATAAGCACCTCATTTGCATAGTCCCATCCAGTTTTGGTGGAAGTTACAAAGACTGGCTAGCAGGCCATATTAAGTAATTCACTGCACTGCAGGATACCCCCTGGTTCTTCTAGCCATTGGCCCCTTCGTACTTGAAGGATTAACTTCTCCCTCCCAATCATTTCCCCAGTCTAAAACAGTCATTAACAATCAGTCCTTCAGTAGGGCAAATGATCCTCAGTGTGAGGTTACTCAGTACCAGGCATTCAGGTCTGCTGCAGGCATCTATCTGGTCTGATCAGGTTCTCCAAAAATTCATCTTGTCTTCACCCTTTCTGCTATCCGACAAAATTTAACTGAGAGAAGATTACTCCCTCCCTCTGAGCCTCATGAAGTCTCAGCATAGCAAAACTTTAATGGACTGTAGGTTCAGCCACTGGACTCCAGTCTAGCAGCGCCTCCCCCTTAGTCCATTCTTTCACACTTACAGTTCTACAATTACAGTTTTTACAATCACAATTAACCCAGTTAACAATCAACACTCACAACTGAATCATATAATCCTATCAGCATCTTCCTCCACCTTGTCTTTCCCAGACCCATCAGGAAAACAGGAATGTACTCAATGGGGACCTTCCCTTGTCCCCCTCATTTTGAGTGTAAGCACACCCACAAAAGCATGTCAGCCAGCCGCGTCATGCCTTTATCTCCCCCAGTTTAGACAGCCAATGTTTAAATTGCCTGTTCCTATCAAACCGGTATTCTGTGGAGACAAATATGTTCCTTGGTCTTGAAGAATCTTCTGTTCTGGTTGGAGCTTTGAGCATCCGCATCCATAAGCAAACTCCAGTCCAGAGCAAGCCTTCAAGTTGCAGCAATCTATACCAGCTCATGGTGTCAAACATCTTTCTCTTCATTTGGTCGGATTCTGGTCAGCTCATCCCTAGCCCCTATAGGCTAGGTCAATGGGTACCAGCAGTAGGCTCAGGTATTCACGCACCTCCTGCACTTCAGACTAGCCAGCCCTTTCTTTCCCTCTCTCATCGCTAGCTTCCATGGATTAGGTCAACAAGTGCCAATGGAACATGTCCAAACTCAGTCTACCTCTTCATTGCTGCCCTACTCATTGAGTGGACCCAGGTAGTCACCACAAGCAAGTATACCAGGCTGTCTACTTGCCAACTCCCTTTAACACCCAGTCCTAGAAGGGGGTTCTTCTGATAGTCACTGACTTTTCCTGCCTCAATGAAACCAAAGGCAAACTGCTTGCTTGAAATTCAAAAAGCAAAACAGTCATTTTATGTTTCTGCAAGTCCTTCCTTTAAATGCAAACCTCCTATTCTCTCAGCAGTTCTAGGTGGGGCTGCATGTCTTTTCAAATACAAATTTCCTGACTGTAAAGATTCTGGGCAGGACTCAGGTTTTTCGCCTAAGCCCCTAATACTCTATTCACAGGGCTACTGCATTCAAACCAACATCCTAGGTTTCTCTCTGGCAAATCCTAGCTCCCTTTTTAGCATATCCAATCAAGTATTGAATGAAGGTGGTTTTCAATGCT
>NW_004444264.1:347305-363476 GCF_000243295.1 Trichechus manatus latirostris
CTAGCTTAATTGTTATGATTTCAGTTCCCAGCCATTAGGTAAGATTTGATATATGGCCTAGAAAAAATGTTAGTTTTTATAACTGTTTCAAACGTACTTAAAAATATTATTTATTCTGCAGTTATTAGATAAAGCACTTTACACACACACAAACACACAGAAAGACGGATAGATCAAAAGATAGATGTAAATGTCTAATATAGATTTAGACACAGGTATTCATTCTACAATATGTTTTTTGTTATTCAAATTTCCTATATCTTTAATAATTTTTGTCTATTTTTCCTATCATTTATTGAGAAAGGTTTTTAAAAATCTCACATTATGATTAAGAACTTTTGTATCTCCTCACACTGCTGTCATGTTTTGTTTTACATATTTCCACAATTGATATGTATTTATCTTTTTGACAAATCAATTTTTTACTTCAATATCTGCTTAGTTCCAATATTAATATAACCACATAAATTATATTCGACTATTATCTTCTTTTTTTCTTTCACTCTTTATGTTTCTGTTTTAGATGTGTCTCTACGAACATCATGGAATGTCAGTGTTTTTAATCTAAACAATCTTCATCTTTAAATTAGACCTTTAGTTTCTTTAAATGTAATAGGTACTGATCTTCACTTCTATTTTATAATTTCCATATGCTCCAACTGATCAGTGTTTCTTTCTGTCTCTTACTTTTCTTTCTTTTCAATTGCTTGATATTATGATTCCATCAAGGAGCTCTGGGGGCACAGTGGTTAAGTGCTCACTTGCTAATCAAAAGGTCGGTGGTTCAAACCCACCAGCCACTCCGTGGAAGAAAGACGTGGCAGTCTGCTTCTGTAAAGATTACAGCCTTGGAAACTCTATGGGGCAGTTCTACTCTGTCCTATAGGGTCACTATGAGTTGGAATCAACTCAAAGGTAGTTGTTTGGTTTTGTTTATGATTCCATAGTTTTCTTTAAGACAATTGTCTTAATGTTGACAATATTATTCTCCTGTCTTCTGACTTCCATAATCTATTTGAGAAGTCAGTTGTCAGACTTTTGAAAGTAATATCTTTTTCTCTAAATATTCATAATTTTGTTCTATTTGCCTTAATGTTCTCCAGTCTCACTAAGATCTCTCTCTGTGAATTTCTCTTTCTTTATTCTGCAGAAGATTTGTTAGACGTCTTGAATTTTGATTGGTACATTAGTGTGTTTCACTAATTCAGAAATTCTAATCCATTATATCTGCAAATGTCATCTCTACCCTATTCTCTATTTCATCTCCTTCTAGAACTTGATTAAAAGCATAAAAACCAGTTGCCATCAAGTCATTCCCAACTCATAGCAACCCTATAAGACAGAGTAGAACTGCCCCATAGGATTTCCAGTGAGTGGCTGTTGTATTCCAACCGCCAACCTTTTGGTTAGCTGCCAGGCTTTAACCACTGCACCACCAGGGATCCATTAAAGGCATATTAAGCATTTTTGTTCTATCTACCATGTTACTTTTTTTTCAAGATTTTTTTCTTTTTCTTTCTTTTTTTTCCAGTCTCTCTGTATTGCATTCTGTATACTCTTTCCTAGCTTCCAAGTCACTAATTATCTCTTCAGCTGTGTTTCATCTGGTGCAATTACATTTATTGAGTTTTTTATTTTATTTTGCTTTTCATTTCTAGAAAATATATTTAACTACTTTTCAACTCTGCTATGTAGTCTTTGCCCTTTCATGTATCTTGGATATGTTTTAAAGCTTATCTTTTACTTCTTTAAACCTTGTAATCATAATTTTTTAAATGTTTGTTTATGTTTAATACTTCCAATACCTTGAGCCTCTTCACATTCGTTTCTCTTGAGTCTCATTGAAATGTCTTGTTTCCTTCATACCTAGGTATTTTTTACTTTGCCTCGTTACTGCCCTCGTTAAGTTGTTTGAAGGGGTACATCTAGACGTCGAACACTGTCGGAGCCTTTTTCTAGAGGATTTGCATTTGCTTCTTTTGGGCACCAGGGGGCAGTACCAATCTAGGCACACCAAAACCAAAGTCAGGCTTGAAGTTTCCTTCATGTGAACAAGGTTGCAAATCCATGTGAGGGCCAGCCCACACTCAAAACTTCTCTGGGACTTTTTTTTCTTTATCTGCATTTTTTCCCTCATACTTTATTCACTGCCAAAGCAACCTTTCTTGCAGTCATCTTGAGAAGGTGGTATGTTGTTTTTCCTATTTCTTTTTGTTTTACCCAGTTATCCTGAGAGAAAAGTCCTCTGGAGTTTCTCCTTAATGTAGGAAAGACTTACATTAGACTGTCTACCTTGCAAAAATACTTGACCTTGATTTCTTTTCATCACCAAGCTTGAGAAGTGTTCAAAACCAAAGCGCAAGTTTGCCTGGAATCAGCATATATTCCAGGAACCCATATATAAATATATTTTTTCCATTAAAATCTCACATTCTTTCCTCCAACTGCTATGACTATGTAAATTTCTTTTTTCTGCACTATAAGGTGCCTTAGAAGCTTGAAAGATCTTGTTTCTTTTTCAAGAAAAGCTATTTTAATATCTCAGCAGCTGCCGTCTTCACATAGATTATTAGTAAAACACTTTGGTTTACAACATAGTTCTGCAAAGTTTCAGACACATAGATATGTTTACTAGTGATTGGCAATAAAGCCAAACACAAAGGCTACCAGGCATTTTACACATGAGTAGAACAATGAATTTTAACTCTCTATCAAGGATACATTGTTAAAGACAAGAAACACATAATTTATAAAATTTAGTACCTTAGCATTTTCCAGAAAGGAGTTAAAAATTACACGAAAGTTATGATTTATTTCAGACAGTCAATTTTTGAGTATGATACTAGCTGGAGGAGGATAGCTAAGCTACAAATAACAGTGGGCAATGTTAACACTAGTAAATAAAAACAAAAATTCATTTTGAAGATCTGCCTACTCTCCTAATTTTCTGGGTAAATTTGAATCCTCCTATCTTTAGATCTGTGGAGTCCAGTTAGGCTCTACGAGGCATGTTTAAAGGTTCCATAATATACTGTATGGACACATTTAATTATTCCTACTCCTCTATTTTACTAACTTGATACAAGGATTTAGTCAACCTATAAACTATCTCTATTTTCTCTACTTAAAATTTGAGTGGGATATAATAATACAAGCAGATGTTCTAGAGGGAGTCATTATTTAACGTTTCTAAAGTCCTACACAAATGCCAAACTCATTACAGTGTGCACGCTGCCAAGTGGCTAGGGTTTAGGAGATAATGCAAGAGCACACATAAATCAAAATTTTCAACATGAACGACCTTCTTTTTTGGACCAGAGAATGATGAATCACATCACCGTCACCGTGTACGCAGGTTCTTGTTCAATAAGTAACAGTTGACACCCTTAGGTTGTACCTTCAGCCCCTCCCTTTCCCTTTTACACAGCAGGCAGGACAGAGGGAGACTACCAAGGCTGTGTCAACGTAGGTGCCTTCATAAAACTTTGAAATTACAGTCTAGAAAATGCCCGGAATGTCTGACTTTTCACCTTCCTGAAAAAAAAGTTGGAACGCAGGTGCTATAGTAAATTATTCCCAGACATTAGTTGCATGATACGGAGAATGTTTTCTGTTTACATTAGTTTCATGTTTAAATAAATATTATAAAGAAAGGAATTCCTTGGGTATTCCTTACTATCCCCTGGTATTTACCAATGCCACTGTGGCTCTCCTTTATAGCGTTATTAAATAAATTTTAATATAAAAACAAGACAAGTATCTTTATTAGGAAACTTTAACTTCTTCTTTGGTAACTAGATCTTATTTACTAATCTAAAGAAGGACTCCATTGGGCCTTGGCAATCCATACAGATTGTGTATTTTCCTCATTCTGTCTACTTTAAAAAAAAGTGTGACAATTGTGAATGATGCTATAATTAATACAGATCGCATTTGAGAAGGCTTCTGCTAGCCAATAGAATGGAATGACCAATACAAATTTTATATCTAATAAAACAATTGTGACTCAAAAGGACAAATATTGTATGATTCCACTATATGAAATAATTACCAAAACCCACTGCCGTTGAGTCAATTCCAACTCATAGTGACTCTATAGGACAGAGTAGAACTGACCCATAGGGTCTCCAAGGCTGTAAATCTTTGCAGAAGCAGACTGCCACTTCTTTCCCCCTAGGAGTGCCTTGTGTGTTCCAACTGCCAACCTTTTGGTTAGCAGCCAGGACTCCTATGAAATATCTAGAATAGGCAAATACATAGAGACAGAAGGTAGGTTAGAGGTTACCAGGGGCCGAGGAGAGGAGAAATGGGAGAGTTATTGCTTAATGGGTACGGAGTTTCTGTTTGGGGTGTTGAAAATATTTTGGAAATAGATGTTGCTGATGGTTGCACAGTATGGTCAATGTAATTAATATCACTGAACTGTATACTTAAAAACGGTTAAAATGGCAAATTTAATGATATGTATGCAAAACCGCAATAAAATTTTTAACAATTGTCACAAATGGTAAGCCACTACTTCCTTATGTTCATTGGAAATTAGCCTACTTTACTTACCTCAAATCAAATGTCCAGCACAAGATTTGCTTTAAAAAAATGATAGAGAAATCTCTCTGCTTTCCTGCTCAACTAGAACATAAATTAACCGGTAAGAAACTCTCAATTTTCATCTTGAACAACTGTCCAATGAGAAGACCTGACTTGATAAAAGTGAGCATGTTAGTTCATGCAATGTAATGGATACTACAGTGTGCCACCCACAGGAACTCATTCAGAACAAGGGACGTTATTCTCCCACCTTTTGGAAGTGTTGGTTGCTGATGGTTCCCAGTCCCATCGCTCTCTGAGACTCGCTGTCTACTGAAAGAAGCTGCCTTGCCAAAGGTCACATGTGCCCCCCTCCCAGAGGCAGCCCTCGTCCTGTGACTAATTGGACATTTCTTTGCATTAACTTTTAATTGGTCACCATTGTGTGTATTTGGTATAGTTTGATATTCAACATCAAACTAATAAAAAACACTTTAAAAATGTTTATTAAGAACTAATTAAGTGTCAGGCTTTGTGCTAAACAACTTGCATGTATTGTCATTTTAAAGTTTCATACCAGCCCAATGAACCAGGCATTATTATACTTACTTTTCAGATGAGAAAACTGAGGTTTACTGTTTAATTAGTTTTCCCAAGTTCAAGGTGATTGTTGGTGTTCTGTGATTGAGCACAAGACTATCCTCCATAATCATATGCAAATACGTATTTTTCAAGTCAACCAAATAAATCATAGTTATAATTTTAAAGTATAGTCATATCTAAATTGGTTATATCCTGAAGACCCTGGGTTTAGGATTAGATATTGCTGAGACAAAATACCTCAGAGCCCTCTTTGATTTCCTTCTTTCACTTTTCAACCCAGTCTGTCAGAAAATTCTGCAATAAATAAGTTCCAGAATCTGGTGATTCTCACCACCTAAACGACTACTATCCTGCTCCTAGACGTATCATGTTTTACAAGGATTATTGAGTAGCTTCCTACTGGGTTTCTTTGCTTCCTCCTTTGTCCTACTTTCACTTTTATTCTACTCCCTCTAGTCTGTTTTCAACATAGTAAGTACAGTAATTCTTTTAAGACATAAGCCATATCATCCCTCTGCTCCAAAGCTTCCATTAGCTCCTCATATCACTCAGGGTTATACCTTGCCTACTCTGGTTCCCTACAGCCTGTCTTAATCCCCTACCTTTTTCACCCTGATCATACTATTCTGTCTTCTATTCCCCCAAACATACCAGGTACACTCCCTTCTTATGTGGTTATTCTGTTTGAAATGTTCTTCCCCTGACATTAATATGACCTTCTTCCGCCTTCAAGTCTTTTCTCTAATGTCACCCTCTCATTGTAACCTATTTAAAATTCTATCCAGCACACACCCTTTCTGGCATTCCCTATCCTCTCATTCTGCTCCACTTTTTTTCCTATGGCATTTATCACCTTATAAAATGCTATGTAATTTATTTTTAATATATCTACTGTTTATTGTCTCTCCCTGACCACCAGAATGTAAGGTCTACCAGGGCTGGACTTGTTACTTATTGGTTTCAGATTTAACCCCAGTGCCTAGAACAGTATCTAGCAAGTAGTAACTATCCAATAAACATTTGTTGAATGAATGAATGACTGAATGAATTTATACTAATGCTGTAAAAATTGCTTCTTAATGATAAATTATAATACAACCATAAGCAGCTTCATTTTGCATTCTCTTCCTTTTTTACCCTTCATCCTGCTCTATAATTCCTCATTTTAGCCTGGTTATATAATCTTTTTTTTTTTTTTTTTTTTTTAGTTATTCTTTTTACTTTTTAAGAGACATGATTTGAAGAATTCAATATTCATGTCACATATATATTCACTAGTTCATTAAAGGGAAATAATTAAGATATGAGTAATTCATTAAAGCAATTGGATTCAGGAAATGGAATGGTTTCTTGGATTATAGAAAGAATTCCAGTGGAAAACATCCATGGACTTCCTGAGGTGGTCACACAAAAGAGATATACATTTTCAATGCTATACTTTTAGTGACTTTCAGTTTGTTTCAAAAGTAATATTAGCCTAGTTTCTATTGTGTAATAAGTTTATGAAATTGATTTTAATCATGATAATCCTATATTTTACTGAAAATTCATTTTGACTGATAAGCATTAGGACACTTGACACAGAAGTATATAGAGAGAAGCTTATATCTGCAAAATTGTAGCATGCTTAACATCCTTTCTTTTAGTATGCATTTTTCCCCCATTTATTTTAACTCAAAAGGCAATTCAAGGGAAAATTAGAAATAATAAATACCTTTAATGGATTTTTGTATTATCCTTAAATCTAAAATTTTCTCCTTGTCTTCCAAGGGGCACACTTGGACAATGCCTCCACAGCTTCAACTATGAAGAAGGAAGCTCTTCCTGGATCCTACAAAGTCTCTAGACTCATGTCAACCACCAGAAGAATCTGCAATATCCTCAATCTTTCCAATTTCCTTTTCTCTGTACATCTCTGAGCACTGTTAATGTAGAAATGTGCCTTCTATGGAAAAGATCAATTAGATCTAGGAAATAATATTTTATTCTATTCACATGAATGTACTCCCTAACTTTGCCTCTCCTTGTCACAATATTATTCTTGGAATTAAATATGATGTCATTAAAAAGAAAGGTTGTGGATAGAAAATACAGCAATAGAATTCAGATTTCCAGCCTAACATCTTAAGAAGTTGGAAGTCACAGCTTCCATTCTCTCGACAAGAAAAGAGTTGAACAAATTAAAAATAAATAACTCTTCTTAGGTCCATTATAGAATTGAGTTCACAGCACAAATTGCTGTCCCCAAAATTAGAGAGACAGGCTGATGCCAAGTAAGACAGCTTACTGGGAGCAGAAGCCTATATAGCTTGAGCCAATACTGGTAGGAAAACTTTAAACTGTAAACAATGAATTACTGAAGGCTGGGTGTGGAGTGGTGTAAGAGTTCTAAACTCCAGGGGAGGAGGGGCTCAATCTTAGGAAGTCCACATGCTTTCATGAGTGTTACCTCCAAGAGCCCCACCAGATTGTCACTGTGAATATCAGAGAAAACTTGGATTTTACCAAAACCTAACTAACACAGAGAATGGAAATACCCAATTACAGCCACTCTAGCCTGCCTGTCTTACTTACGTTGGGGAGGGGAGAGCAGCTGAGAAGCACTTGTGAATGTCACAGCCCAAGGACAGAGGCTTACCAAAAAGACTGATACCTAATCATAGGATGATAGAATGCTTCCCCACACCACATTAACAGGGTGTCTGTATAATAACAGGAGATCACAGCTAAAATAACTGCAAGCCTCAGACCCTATTTAAGAAGGTGTCTCTAGGGAAACTCAAAGACAACAGGAGAGATCTAAACAAGGAAACTACAGAAAATTTTAGCCTTTGACACCATAGTCATAGCAAATAGTAAATACACCCTAACTCTTAGCCAGATAAACGTAAAATGCCACACTAAAGATCTATTTGAATCAGTTCCATTTATCCAGTACATCATGTACAGCTTTCAGCAAAAGAAAAAAAAACTACAAGGTATACTAAAAGACATAAAAAAAAAAAAAGAAAAAAAACACAGTCTGAAGAGACAGAGCAAGCATTAGAACAAGGCTCAGATTTGACACAGGTTTTGTGAGTATCAGATCAGAAATTAAAAATAATTATGATTAATATGCTAAGGGCTCTAACTGAAAAAATAGACCATATGTAAGAACCGAAAGGTAATATAAGTAGAGATGGAAACTCTAATAAAGGATCAAAAGGATATGCTAGAGACCAAAAACACTGTAACATAAATGAGTAATGCTTTTGATGGTCTTATCAGTAAACGAAACATAGTTGAGGAAACAATCCATGAGTTTGAAGATACGTCAATAGAAACTTTCAAAAGGGAAATTAGAAAATACTTAGAGTTGAATGAAAATGAAAGCACAACATATAAAAACTTACGAGATGCAGCAAAGGAAGCATTCAGAGGGAAATTTTTAGCTAAAAATTCCTACCTGATAAAAGAAGAAAGATCTTAAATCAATAATCTAACTAAAACTTGATGAACTAGAAAAAGAAGAGCAAGCTAAGCCCAAATCTGTCAGAAGGAAGGAAATTATAAATTTTAGAGTAGAGCTAGAGAATAGAAAAACAATAGAGAGAATCAACAAAACCAAAGTTAGTTTTTTGAAAAAAAATCAATATAACTGACAAATTTAATGCTAGCTGACAAGGAAAAAAAAAGAGAAGATTCAAATAACTAAAATTATAATGAAAGTGGGGACATTACTACTGACCTTACAGAAACAAAAATGATTATGAGAGAATACTATGAACAATTGTACACCAACAAATTAGATAACCTAGATGATGAGATGGACAAATTACTAGAAACATACAACTACTTAAATTGACTGAAGAAGCAATAGAAAAACTCAAAAGACCTATATCAAGTGATTAGATTAAATTAGTAATCAAAAACCTCCCAACAAAGAAAAGTCCAAGACCAGATGGCTTCAGTGGGGAATTCTATGAAACATTTAAAGAAGAATTAATGTCAGTCTTTTCCAAACTCATCCAAAAAAAACAGAAGACGAGGGAATATTTTCTAACTCATTCTATGAGGCCAGCATTACCTTGTTACCAAAGACAGAGAATGACACCGTAAGAAAAAAACAAAACTAAAAACTCCAGAACAATATCTCTTATGAATATAGATGTAAAAATCCTCAGCAAAATATTAGCAAACCAAGTCCAACAGCATAATGAAAGGATTATATGCCATAACCAAGTAGAGTTTATTCCAGAAATGCAAAGGTGATTCAACATGAGAAAATGAATAAATGATATACACTACATAACAGGATAAAGGAAAAGAAACACATGATCATCTACACAGAAAAGGCATTTTAAAAGTTAACACCTTTTCATGATAAAAATACTCAACAAACTAGGAATAGAAGGAAAATTACTCAACATGATAAAGGACATTTATAAAAAACACAGACTGAACTTCATACTCAATGGTGAAAGACTTAAATCTTTCCCCTTAAGATCAGGAACAATACAAGAATGCCCACTTTCATCACTGCTATTCAATATTGTACTAAAAGTTATAACCAAAAGAATAAGCAAACAAATAAATAGACAGAGAGATAGACAGGTAGATAAAAGGCATCCAAATCAGAAAGAAAGAAGTACAACTACATCTATTTGCAAACGACATAATTATGTGTGTGTGTGTGTGTGTGTGTGTGTGTGTGTGTATAATTTCTAAATAAGCCACAAAAAAATTATGAAAGCTAATGAACGAATTTAACAAAAAACGAAGTAGGAGGGCTCACACTTCCTGATTTAAAAAACATACTGTAAAGCTACATTAATCAAAGTGGTGTGGTACTGGTATATGGATAAACATATAGATCATTTAAGATTCCAGAAATAAAGTCACATATCTATGGTCAATTGATTTTTGACAAGGGTGCCAAGTATATTCTTTAACAAATTGTGCTGGGACAACTGGATCTCCACATACAAAAGAACAAAGCTGTTAAAAAGTGAGTTCTTCCCAAATTGATCTATAAATTCACTGCAATCCCAGTCAAAAGCCCAGTAAGTTACTTTGTGGATACTGACCAACGGACTCTAAAGTTTATATAGAAAAACAAAAGTACCAGAATAGCCAACACTGATAAGGAAATGGAAAAACAGGTCAAGAGCTGGGAGAAAAATTTTCAAAACACATAGCTGATAAAGGAACTGTAACCGAAATATACAGGCAACGCTTAAAATTCAACAATAAAAAACAACCCAATTACAAAATGAGTGAAAGATCTGAGAAAACATCTCACATAGAATATATACAGATGGCAAAAAGCAGATGAAAAGATGTTCCACGTCATATGGCATTAGGGAATTGCAAATTCAAACAATGTAATACCACTACACACCTATTAGAATGGCTGAAATTCAAAGAACTAACAATAACTTATGCTGGTCAGGATGTGGAGCAACAGGAACTCTCATTCATTGCTGGTGCAATTACAAAATGGTATAGTCACTTTTCAAGACAGTTTGGAGTTCCTTACAAGTTTAAAAATAGTCTTACCATACAATCAAGCATTGTGCTTCTAGGTATTTAATCAAGGGATTTGAAATGTATTTTCATACAAAAACTTGCACACAAACGTTTATAGCAGCTCTATTAATAATTGCCAAAACTTGAAAGCAACCAAGATGTCCTTCAGCAGGCGAGTGGATAAACAAACTGTGGCACATGCATACAATGGAATACTATTCAGCAATGAAAAGAGATGAACTATCAAGCAACAAAAAACATGGGGGAATCTTAAGGGCACATTGCTAAGTGAAAGAATCTAGTTTGAAAAGTCTACATATTGTATGATTCCAACAATGAGCTGTTCTGGTTGCCAGGGGACCAGGAAGAGGGATGAATACAAGACACAAAGTACATTTTTAGAGGAGTTAAATTATTCTGTATAATATTGTGACTGTGGACACATAAAATGATGCATTTGCCAAAAGCCATAGAACTATACAACACAGAGTGAATCCTAATGTAACAATGGACTTTAGTTAATAGTAATGTACCTATATTCATTCATCAATTGTAACAACTGTAACACATCAATGTAAGATGTTAATAACTGGGTAAACTGTGTAGGGAGAGAGGGAGTTTATGGGAATTCTTTGTACTTTTGCTCAATTTTTCTATAAGCCTAAAACTTCTCTAAAAAATAAAATCTATTAATTTTTAAAAGAGTATAGCAACAAATAATAAGCTCTAAAACTTTCTAGCTTTTGCACCTGTCTAGCATGGTCTTGAGCCAATTTGCCACATTCACTATACTGAAGCTGTTATTTCAGGTCTTTAAATGTGCCAAGAGTCTTCCTAGCTCAGATCTTCCTCATGCCGTATTTCTTCTGTCTGAGACACTTTTTTTCATCTGGCTAAAATAATTTGACATCAGCACAGATTTCAGTTTCTCAAAGAAGCGTTCTTAGACCCCTCTTCCTAGATGACATCCCTATTTTTTCTCTAATGACATTTTCCTTATTCTTATAATTATCTAACGTAATTAATTGTTTAACAGATATCTACCCTTCTATAAGCAAATTTATGAAAAGACTGTGTCTGTTTTAGTCTCTACTTATCCCTGTCCCTACTATCATACTAAATTTTTATTAAATAAAGAAAGAGAAGGAGGAAGGGAAAAAGGAAGAAGGACAGAGGGGAGGGAGAAGACAAAAAGGGAAATAAGAAAGAAAAGAGTCATATTAAGCAGGAGAGATGGTGTGTATATAGATTTTAAGAAATGCATGCTGACAAATTACATCCAAATTTAACACCTTTCTTAGAAGTTAGCACTTCCAATGTTACCACGCTAATTAAACCGTTATCATCTCCCTGAAATACTTCAGTAGCTTCTAAATGGAATCCATGGTTATACCACTGCACCCTCAGAATAGGCTAGGTTATGCTGCAGTAACAAATTTAATCTGAATTGTCAGTGGCTTTACACAACAAAAGTTGACAAGATACTAAATGTGTGCCAGGAATGTGTTCTTTCTCCATTCAGTCAGAGGCTCAACTCTCTTGTGATGCCACTTTTCAATATATGACATCTGGTTTTCCTCTGCAAGGGATGAGAGAAAGTGGAAAATGCACACTTGTTAATCCCCACAAACCAGCAGTGACGTGACACACAATATTTTAGTTCTCTTCTCAATGATGAGACTAGTCACATGGGCCCAAGCTAACGAAATAGGAGGCTTAGAAATGTAGGGGGAACACAGAATATTTGTGAACATCACTGTGCCTTCCACAATCCCCCAGAGTCTATTTTCCACCCAGCAGCTAGATAAATCCTTTATAAGTGTACATCATTTTACATTTCTGTGTAAAACTTACAGCATATTTAGGATGAAATCCAAATTTGTTAATATGGATTACAAAAGACATATGTAATTTGGTCCCTAGGAACCTGTCTGATCTTACCGCCTACCATTCTCCACCACCATACACTGATTATAGCTAGACTGGTCTTCCTTGCCCATGCCAGTACTGCATCTGTCCCAGAGCTTTTGAACATACCATACCTTTAACACTCTTTTTGGGGTTTTCCCCCATATACCACTTCTTCAATACCTTCAGGCTTCTTCCCAAATGGTATCTTCTCAGAGAAGTCCTCCTGTACCCTCTCTATAAAATAAAACCACATTATCTGTCCCTTAACTCTACACCTTTTGCTTTATAGACTTATACTTACCAGATATATTTACATGTTTACTGTCTCTTTCACTCCCCCTAGAATGTAAGCACATTGAGATAAGGGCTTTGTTTTGTTCACTGCCTATTTTCAATGACTAGAGCAATTCCTGACAAATAATAAGTACTCAATTAATATGTGCTGAATAAGTGAATGAATGAGTTCAACTAGTCAAGCATAAAAATACTTGCTGGAGATAAAGATTAAAGACAATCCTCACCATCTAGAAGCTCAAATTCTAGTGGAAGAGAAAAGTAAATATTCAGCATATGATGAGTGCTAGGCCAGATGTATGCACCAGATTCTATGTAAAAAACAAACCTAACACATGAAGTTCAGAAAATACTTCAGAGAGGAGATGAGGACTTGCATTGAGTGTTGAATGGTTGAAAGTGATAATCGGGAAACAGGAGGAGAGAGAGCATTCCATGGATAGAGATTAGTACATTCAAATGCAAGGAGGCAAGAAAAAGTATGGCACATTTGGGAAGCTTCAGGAAGTTTGGTATTGAACTAATGAAGGTAGAGAAAGATGTAATTCATGACAGGAATGAGAAGGCAGATCATGAAGAGCCTTGCTTAAGTTAAAGAGTTCTGATTTTAAGAGAGGTGGGGCCAAGATGGCAGAGTAGTCAGATGCTTCCAGTGGCCCCTCTTACAACAAAGACCTGAAAAAACAAGTGAATCTATTATATATGACAATCTAGGAGCCCTGAACATCAAAGGCAAAGTTGAGGAATCAGACTGAGCAGCAGTGGGAGAGACAGACAGTGCGGAAGCAGCAAGGAGTTGCCAGACTTGACACAGTGGGAGCCTGAGCCCATCAGGCCAGATCAGTTCGTGTGCACAGTGAGGCAAGCAGTGGTGCTCAGGAAGCGTTTTCTACATTGGGAGAGACTCAGTGGCGGAGGGTCTATTTGGGCATCCAGAACCAGTGAAAAGCAGCACTAAATCAGCAAAAGATAAGTACTTGTGTCTAGCCTACCACACAGATCAAAAAACACCCCCTTTAGGAAAATCCTCTGTCCCATTTACCTCCCTCCTCCCTGCTCTGTACAGGGTCCTGGGCTGGCTTCAGCTACTGCTGCATCCCTTGGGCTGGAAGTAGGACCTGTCACGCGTCCTGAGCCATTCTCCCAGTCTTGGAAAGGGAATAAATTAACAAACAGGGAAAAAAATAATCTGCTGGCTCCCATAAGCCAGGAACTCAGGGTAGGCACAGATCCTTTGCCTAGGCACAGGCATAAGCAGCCCACGGATTTTGAATGCCTTTCACCCCTGCATTGACCTATGTGGACCCATTTCAACAGCGTAGGCCCTCATTATCACAGTATAACAGGGTATATACCTGAAGTCTAACTTCAACTGTATCAGCTATATGGTGAAGTGGTAGGCTCGTGACATTTGACTCTGCTCTACCCATTAAGCAGGGTCCTCAACTACCCATATCAGGGGCCTCAGGACTGGTGGCTCCACCCATGCCACCTAGCCACCCATGACAGGGGTCCAAGAATAAGTGGTAACTCCCCGTCCTTACAGCCAACAGTATTGGATGCTCATAGTCCAGCTGCAAAACCCACCCACCTATGCACTCTGGGGAATACGGACCCACGTTCTTCCCAGACACTCAGAGATAGCTGTCAGCCACCTGCCTTGCTCAGTGCATGACCCCTTACTGCAGCCAGCTACATGTGGCTACACCAATCACCCATGCCCGTCTAGGACTGTAGCTAAAAGCCTGCACCACAAACTTGGTGACCAACTACCTGGACACTGAATTCATACAAGAAAAGTAAACAGACTCCTGGGCTCACATACCTAATAACAGCACTAACCACCTGATGAGAGGACATTACAGCTTCAAAGGCGCCAATAATCATACTAGCTCACAGAAGCAGCCTATTTGGGCATATCAAGCCAAAACAAAACAAAAAGCTAGGACACAGTAAGCAAACATAAAATAAATAAATATAATAACTTGTTGATGGTTCAGAGACAACAATCAATATCAAATCACATAAAGAACCAGATCACGAGGGCTTCAGCAATCTCCCAAAATAAAGAATCAAGAAATTTTCTGGAGGAAGGGAATTTCTTGGAATTAAGGGAGGTGGAATAGAAAAGATTAATATAAAGAACTCTTCAAGAAATCAAGAAGTAGATCAGGCAAAACACAGAACAAGCTAAGGGACACACAGACAAAGCAATAGAGGATCTTAAGAAGGTTAGAGAAGAACATAATGACAAATGTAATAGGTTGCAAGAATCCATAGAGAGACAACAGTCAGTAACCCAGAAGATCAATAATAAAATTTCAGAATTAGACAACTCAATAGAAAGTCATAGGAGCAGAATTGAGGCAATAGAAGTCAGAATTAGTCAAATTGAAAAAAAAGCACTTGACACCAACTTATTTGAGGAAAAATCAGATAAAAGAATTTTTAAAAATGAAGAAACTCTAAAAATTATGTGGGACTATCGAGAGGAATAACCTACAAGTGAATGGAGTACCAGAACAGGGGGGAGATAACAGAAAACACAGAGAGAATTGTTGAAGTTATGTTGACAGACAACTTCCCTGATACCATGAAAGATGAGAAGATATCTATCCAAGATGCTCATCAAACTCCATGTAAGGTAGATCCCAAAAGAAAGTCACCAAGACATATTATAATCAACCTTACGAAAACCAAAGATAAAGAGAGAATTTTAAGAGCAGCTAGGGATAAACGAGAAGTCATCTACAAAGGAGAGTCAATGAGACTAAGCTCAGACTACTCAGTAGAAACCATGCAGGCAAGAAGGCAACAGGATGACATATATAAAGCATTGAAGGAAAAAAAAAATTTTCCAGCCAAGAATTATATATCCAGCAAAATTCTCTCTCAAATATGATGGTGAAATTAGGGCATTTCCAGATAAATAGAAGTTTAAGGAACTTGTAAAAACAAAACCAATATTACAAGAAATACTAAAGGGAGTCCTCCAGTTAGATAATCAGTAACATCAGACAACAACCCAAGACTAGAAGACAGGAAAGAGCAACCAGATATCAACCCAGATAGGGAAGTCACAAAAATAAATCAAAGCTAAAATATTGAAAATAGGGAAACAGAGATGTTAATATGTAAAAGATAACAACATTAAAATAAAAAAGAGGGACTAAAAAATGTAGTCATACATTTTTCATGTGAAGAGGAAGTCAAGGCAATATAAAGAAATAAAAGACTGGTTTAAACTTAGAAAACTAAGGGTGAATATTAAGGTAACCACAAAGGAAACTAATAACCCTACACATCAAAATAAAAAACAAGAAAAATA